>NW_027526203.1:301985281-302211643 GCF_048455015.1 Haemaphysalis longicornis
CTGTGGTGATCCATTGTAAGAAGCAGAATAACTGTCGCGTCACCTCCTTTTCCATACACAGCATCTATAAACACACTTGTATATGAGGTTGGATTTTGTTTTAACAATACTTT
Source organism: Haemaphysalis longicornis (assembly GCF_048455015.1). Lineage (NCBI taxonomy): Eukaryota > Metazoa > Arthropoda > Arachnida > Ixodida > Ixodidae > Haemaphysalis > Haemaphysalis longicornis. Next base: position 301,985,395 of record NW_027526203.1, read on the forward strand.
TCAGAAAAAAAAGCATTCACTGTCGCGTGTGCATGGTGGAGGCTATGCCCCAACACCTGTGACATGTTTTTTACGGATATTAACAAGAACAATGCTCCTCAAGCCCTTATGCAGCATTTTCTGGCTCTGGCATAAAATCCAGTGTGCAGAATATCATAGAAACTCCTCTAAAACAGCTCCTGTAGTGTTGTGCGCGGTACGTCAACCTCAATTTTCCTGCACCTTGAACAACATGTGCATTTTCACTGGCGAAGCATGTAGCATGTATCTGACTGAAACTTGTATAACAGCGCTTAAAATACCGAATTCAGTTATTTTTACAGGCTCACTAAGTGTATCCATTAACTTGCCTTGTAAATAGTGCTGAGGATGGTAGACATGACGCTCAGGGACAGGAACTGAGTGTCCTGATCGTGGTGATGAGGGTAATTGGCCTACACATTGTGAGTTACAGTGTGCTGGCTCCCTAGCCACTGTGGTATTAGAAGCAACAAAGTTGCAGATCGAAGTGCTGCCATGGCTGCTCTTGAGTATAGATTAGCCATACATGGGGGGCAGCTTTGGCAGAAACGGCAAACAAAATGGAACGGACAGACTGGGAACAAATTGCATGTACAGTCATGGACAAATCAAATGCGAGCACGTAAAATTGAAAAACGCTGTTCGTGCAGGTCAACTATTGGCACACTATTGGTATGTGTGGATGGCCACAATTCCCTACTTTGTTGCTGCAATTAGGCCACGCGTCAATTTGACCCGCATAAGAAGAAATCGTGCTATGTGTACGTCTGGTTCATATTTTTGTGATCACGTTTTATTTTCCCATGACTGTACGTAGTAAGAGCACACATGAGGAAATATAACACAGATCACTTTGCATGCTGTCAATTGGGTGCACACACATGCAACATAATCGCATCTTCTCCCAGTACACCAAAAGCAGTCTGCAGCAGATGTCCTGGTTGAATGGCCGTCTTATGATAGAGAAGGATGGCAGCACTTGAGAGACAACCCATTTAGGAGGTGTTCAGTCTCCTCGCATTGGATTTTTGTGCAGCATTTCCTGTAGCACATAACCATGTTCCAGGGGCCTCCTACTCGGGAGCCTCGTGGTTCTTGCCACGACAGTGCTGAGGGGTCCTGATTCTGCGTATGCCTGTTACACCTGTACGCTTTAATGCTTCCTTGTGACACAGTGTGAGCTTGCACATGCCCACACCCAGCCGGCACTTGCGTCGGGAAACGCCATCGTCGGTTCTTGCGCAACCCGTTAGGGGCCAGCGGCTTGCAGTAATGTCCAGTTTTGGGATCTGTGCAGGTGTCACACTGTAGCGTATGCCCCCCACTCGGGAAAGCTCTACGCCTTTGGCCTGGGCATGAGTGGCCAGCTGGGCCATGGGATACTGGACTCGTCCCCTTTGCCTGTGGCCATCCCTGGCCTGTGGCACGGAGTAGTCCACCCTTCTCAAGAGGAGAGGCCGTCCAGTCCTGCCACGAGGACGTCCCGCAGTCCCGCTGGTGAGTTCCTTCCAGGGAGAGTGCAGTGCGGGTGGTGGCAGTGTCTGACGCATCACGTGTTTCGTTTCCAAGTACCATTGCTTGGCAGGAGTAGAATCAGCACACTTTTTGAGTTTACCTTAAAACCACATTGTTTTAAAGTGGCATTTAAAGATTCAATTTTTTGTTTGTTCTATCATTTGTAGCTGACTATGGTTAAATGCACTGCCATAATTGTGAAGTCAACATCTCGGCCACCTGTGTAAAACGTTGCCTTAAAGGAGTAAGACGTGTGTCAGCACAGCACTGTTGTGTGTGGACGCTGCCTTTTCCCTCTCATTTTTTTAACTGGCCCCTGTCGGTTGTCCTCGGGACGTGCCCGTTTACATCATAGAGGAGGCCTTGCCCGTGGAGGGCTCCTGGACTGCGAGTCCTTCTGATGAGGTGCCTTGCCAGGACACTCTGGCCCCTCCTGCCACCAGCGATGGGAGGCTCACCCCCGACGAGCTTATTGCGGCCGACCTGGCCCCCTCGGACGCCTCGGATGCTGAGGACACCGAGTCGTCGTGTAAGGGGCCTCGGCAGACTGACCTGTCGCCTGCCAACGCATGAGCTGCTCAATTCCTTTGAATCCGGCATTCGTTGGGAAGTAGGCTTCTCCTGTGGTCTTTGCCATTTCCCTTCTTGCTTGTGGGCTGATGCCGTTCTATTGCATGGCACTTTTCGGGAACGCCCTTCGCCTTGGTCCTCTTCCTTTGGAATGCTTTTAATGGGTGCTGCTCATCCCTTTTGCCGTGGTGCTGGCCTCTGCTTTGCGTTCTTAAGTCCTGTTGTATCTTCAAACTTTTTAGTTGCTTTGTAGCAGAATGTGTTTCGTCTTTACTTATGAGCACCTTGTTATATTGCACTGACACATTATTTATTGTAGCGTTGGGGCCATTGCATGTCCGGTTATTTTTGGCAATGTTAGGGCATTGTTGTGTGAGGGCTTTGGGGCCAAAAAGAAAGCGTCATTTGATTGGGAAATAAGTTTCCTGCCAGAAAGCGGGGGCAGAAGGGTTGGGCTAGGGGACAATTGCCAATTTTGCTGCTTGCCAACTCTTGTGTTGCTTCAGTGCAAGACTTACTGGCTGTTCAGGCAGTAACCTACCTTCAGTAATGCAGACAATTTCTTGTGAGAACTTGATCAGTATTTGACGAATTGTTGCCATTCATTTGTGGAAGGGCTTTGGCATTTCATAGTTTCAATGTAAAAATGTTTGTGTGGGCATTCAGTGAGCCTTCTCATCTTGAGCACTGTTGAGAAGGTGCCATCTCACTGCTGGCAACCAGATGTTACATTCGGGAAGGCGACCCTGAACAAAGCTTCATCGCCTCCGTCATGCAAGGTAGCGTGGTGGTCGAGTGGCCAGCAAAGGTTGCTACCTTGGTGACGACAACAAGAAGCCGAAGGCAAACTTAACTGGTTTACTGCATGGCGAGAGATGAGCGGAAGCAATACAGGAACAATGCCCTTATGGGCGAGGTTACTGTATTTTCCGGTGTATAAGTCGCGTTTTTTTTTCTGAAATTTTCGTTGGTGCTTCTTATCCACCGGTGCGACTTATGTATGGAATAAATCCGGTTCGCGGCGGCCGCGCATGGCCAGTGCACATTGAGACAGCTCTGTGGTCTAAATCAGTGGTTCTCAAATGGGGGTCCGCCAAGCCTCGCTCAAAGCTACACCCCCCCCCGCCCTCCCGCCATATTTTTCTCGATTTTGCTAACTAGCACTTTCTTGCACTGCAAAAAGGTGGCTTCGCCACATTACGTGTGCGCTTAGTTTCTCCGCGTAGCACATATTTTAACATCTGCTTTTTGCACAGCACGCCAGCTATGAGAAGAAAAGAAACAGACACAGAAAAGGCAGACTTATAGATTCAAGAGCAAATTGTTCAGCATTATGACGCGCATCGTCATTAACGTCAAGCAGAAAAGGTGGGAATCGGAAAAGTGTGTGGGCGACGTAAGCTGCAAGTACAAATTGTTTGACATTACGACACCGATCAACATGTGCTCCATCGTGGGGTCCCCCGTCACTTTCGCAAGCCCCAGAGGGGTCCCCGAGGCAGTAATGGTTGAGAACCACTGGTCTAAATGAATCCGAAGCCCACCGCTCCGGTGTTTCTCATAGCCCATATGTCGCTTCGGGCATTGAACAAGATAATTGGCAGCTTTTTCTACTCAAAAACAATGATAATGGCCTGCGACAACTCCGCGCCACTTTATGCCATACGCAGTAACTACAGTTCAGAATAAATTCAAAGTAACATTAAACTGGGTTGAAAAAACAAAATGCAGCCTATATATTATTACAGAGAGTTACTCTGAAGAAGGTAAACGTGCTGCTAATTTTTAAAATTGCAGCTTGCTGATAAGTTTCGATTTTCGGGTCACTTCCGTTCGCGTCACTTCCGTCCGCCATGACACCTTTATTGCGCTGATTTACAACAGCACGCAAGAAACGCTTGATGTTTGAAAAGGTGGCCAAATGGGTCTCCGGCTCTTGGGACTCCATTTCTACAAAAACAGTTGTATCCGGGTTGATAAAGGCCAGAGTAATCCGGTCCGCGAGTGGTGACGATGTTGGCGAAGAAGACATCAGTGAGTCGGAGGACGACAGTGATGCGCCGGGGGAACTCCCACTTGAAGTTGCTGAATTATTTGTTAGCGAGTCGGAGGAAGAAGACTTCGATGGTTTCGCCTAGACGCCGTCTGTAAGTACATGCCATCTGCGTGTACCAATAAACCATTTTTGAGAAGTTAGTTCTGTCTAGACTTTGGACGGTATACCGGGGGATGCATTCATACGTGGCGGCCGCCGCAACCATGTACGTTCGCCGCACTTTCTAATGATCTGATTCACTATGAGTTTAACTAATTAACAGGTGCGTCTTATACACCGGTGCGACTTATATACGTTTTTTTTTCTGGGAAAACTGTCATTTTGAGGGGGGTGCGACTTATACAAAGGTGAGACTTATAGACCGGAAAATACGGTACAGTACAGGACTTGAGCAGAGCGACAGCATTGATTCGCTACTCCAAAACGAATGCAGGTTCTGCTCTCGGGGCCCCGTATTTATGCCCAAAGCACTAACGGTCAAACAACGCTCCTCGTGCGTGAACAAGTACAGACACCCACAACACTCTTTCGAGTTTGTGAGGGGTCGGTAGTAGTGTAGTGGTGCATGCTGAGTCTGAGAGAGGGGAGAGAGGAGATCTCCACTGTGGCGTCCACGTCCTTCGGGCAAGTCGCTGCACGCAGTGGTGAAGTTTCAATCACCGACAGCAAGGCGCTCTTGCGCCGGCTGTTATGCGGCATGTTGTGGTCTATCCGAGGCTGGCTTGCACTCGAAAACTTTGCAAGACGCGCGAACATGGTTGCGGCGTGCAGAATCATAGCAGCACTTAGCTGCTATCACTTGGCAGCTTGACGTTGTGAGGCAGCGGTGCTAAGGAGGGCAAGACATCACGGTGGCATTGAATGCACCTGCACAGCTACGTTACTTTTTTAGCACGGAAGTGTTTTATGCCGGGGTCCATCAAGATCTGACTGACGTCATATCCGTCACTGAAATGACATCGCCAGAAAAACTAAGATTGACGCGGCTGCGCCGGGATTTGCGTCACGAACTCTTACGCCGCAACGGGAGGTATGAAACGCGCTCCCGACTGCGCTATGAACTGACGCGTGAAAAGGGCGACAAACGCGTCTTATATCCTTTCCTTCAGATGGTGCTGCTGTCTAGGAGAGGCGAAGCGAAGTAGTGCATCATGACGCTAATGAGCGCCGGCAGTTGGCGCCTCGATTCCAGCGCCTACGTGTACGGGGGACGCGCCACGTAACCTGCGGAGAAGCCTGTAAGGCAACAACCACAGTGTAAGGTCGCGCTCGGGGCACGGTCTGCTGATCCTTTCGCTGCAGCGGACCGTGTGTTCACCAAACGATTCGCTGACAACCCGTTTAATTTCGTTCGCACGGACAGTTTGCGAGCGCCTGTGGTTTCAGTCAGATTTACGCAATGCTCCGGCGGGTGCAATCCAGTGTCTAATGTTGATGCGTATAAAGGTGCCATACCGATGAAATATAAATAGCGATGTTCAAGTTCATATTGATGCACAATAGACATTCAACGGCTCCTGTGAAGGCACATTTCACTTTCGTGTTTTATCGGTTTCTATGGAAGAGGGATCAACCACATTTTTGTCTCCCTCTTTCTTGTCACCAGCCGAGAAGAGACGTCATACAAACGAGCAAAATCCAGGTTGCCAGGCTAGTAGTGCTTTCACATAAAAAATAAGCTGTGCCACCTTTGAGTCAGTCGCTTCTAGGGCGCATATGTAGTTGAAAGCTTTTGCACCACGGCGTAGCTGCTAGTGCAACTGAAGGCTGCAAAGGCCCACGAGATAGGAATCTATTAGATGGTCAATGGGCTGGTGCATTTTTCGATTTCATTTTTATCATTAGTAACGCGTGCGGCAGGATTTTTAAATGCGCTTTCTGAAATGTTTATTATTAGTAACACAGATGCGGCATAATTATTTTAATTTGTTTTCTGAGATGAGCCTCAAGTACCACACCATTCACAAGTTCTGTTTGGCAGTGCTGGAATATTGAACATGATTTTACCAACCTGGGCATGCACGGCCTGTCTCGCTGCAAAATTAATAAGGGGTTATAAATTGAATATATTCATAAACTACTTAATGAAATTGGTTAGTACAGTTTGACGAGATCCTGTTTAAATTATTACAGAATTACTGTAGAGCCCCATTAAACTCAACTCAAAGGGAACGCAGAATTCAGTTCAACTAATCAGAAGCTTGGATTAACAGAATTGCTGTATTTATCGGCAAGTGTTAGCCTAATTGTAATGTACACAAACAAAATGAGAGAGGCTTGAAATGAGTGATTGACATTCACTGTGTGCTTTTTGGTGTATTGCTCACTGAGGCATAAAGTCCTTGAAACACTTTGCCAGCTTTTATGGCCACCGGTGTCTCAAACTGTCAAAAGAAAATTACTTCCACATAAGTTTTCAACATCATCCATCATAGTTGCACAACAGCTAGCAGGTAAACGGAGGGCCTGAGCAAGCGTCCCAGCTACCAGGCACACAGCACAGCATGTTGGAAGCTGGGTTGAGGGAGATAACTCATCAGCGTTTGTTTATCAGCCAGTGGATTGGCCAGCAGTGCAACCACACCAAATTAAAAGCTCTCAGCTGAAATGAACAACTTTCGGCATATTGTGTTAAAAAGGATTACCCTGATCACACCTAGAGGGAACACTAGAGCGCATGGCGTTCAGTGCAATCAGAATGACGTGACAGCTGTTCAAAAAATCAATGCGTCTGCGCCCTACAAGTGTGATGCCTGGTGTGTATGCGTGATGCCGTATTTGCACTGCTGTCATGTTGTCTGCTATGTTTTGTGTCATGTAGTAGCTAATAGGGAACACAGCAACCCTGTGCATAGAACCTTTTGTTGAGAACGACGGCATGAGTATGAAAAACTGTGACAGGTGCAGTTCCAGATTGCGTATTTTATGCTGGTGCCATGTGATTGTGAGAACAGTGCACAATTGCTTTTCTACTAGCCCTTGACTAGCCAGGAAGGGCTATGACAGTGCACCCACTTGTGCTTCTAACAGAACATCTGGAGCTTGTCCTTATGGCTAGGGTTTGGCATTGAAGAGTCATTGGACACACCCAGGAGCAAAATTCTGAACCGACCCAGGAGCAAAATTCTGAACCGATCATGAGCTATTGGTTGCACAGTCAGCATCTGAACGTGGGGGTGTTTTGTGTATTATGTAGTTCTTATGAATTTCTAATATCATGAATGACTGATCTAATTGATATGGATGGAGGAGATGCACCACTCGATCAGTTTTCATAAGCTTACATTTCACAGGCCCTTATTTTGGAGTACGTGCATTATTGTTTAACTCTTTCGCTACCGCGCCTATCAAAATCGATCAATTTGATCGATACTTTTGGGAGCGCCTTTTCATAGCGTTCCAGACGTTTCTCGAACAAGTAAAGCTGTTCGGAGTTAGATCAGGAAATGTCCTTTCAAAATCAGTTTTGTTTTCATTTTTGCAACGGAAACGTGATTTTTGACACGCTTTTGAATCACCTGGGTGTGGAAAAGGGGCGTGGTCACCGCGCGTCACGGCTACCATCGAAGAATGCGTGCAACTCGTAATTACTCTGCACCAGCACTTGTTTTTTGCTATCAGGGCGTGAATGGGGAACTAGCAAACGATTTCCAATCGTCAGGTTCGCGCTCTGACAGTAATAATCCCAGAAATTGGCTGAAAATGTCAAGCGGTGCCTGGTTGAAAAGCTACTTTATGATTTTAGGCAGTTTTATTGCCTTTGCGCAAGTTGTTCTAAGTACTGTGGTAGTTCTACTTACCCCAGGACCATTCGCAAACAGTTTACAACAGTTTCGGTTTTGTTTCTGCATCGCGAAATTCATATTTAGCGCTACTACGCAGTTACCCAACTTCAAGGCTACCTGCCATGGCGCCTGAAGCGTCCGCAACTGATCCTCGAACAAAGCACGGCACTCCTAATTTCCCCCCACCCTAACCCGATTTCTGCGATAAGAACTTCAGATTCAAGTCAAAAGGTCACACCCAGTCGCCAGATATCTGTTCCGCCGAGGACAGCGCTTCAAACCGGCCTTACACTGCCAGCTGTTCGCCTTCCAGTTTCGTTTCCATGCGAGGGTATATCCGGGTGTCTAATGTTGCTGCTTAGTTGAACTGTCTATTCGAACGGAGTCTCTGATAAGTTTTTGTACTGTTTCATTTGAAAAATGTTAGGTGGCGCTGCAATAGAGGAGGCTCGTTGTGCTGATCTTTTTCAGCGCGCAACTGCTACTCGGCCAAAGATCGCAGGGCACGATTCTAGCTCATCGTACCTCATTTTTGCGAGCAAGGCTACAATTGCGAGTAAGAAGATGATAATAAAGCTCAGCTTTATGTTTTGAGAGAGAACTGACCATGAACGACAACAAGCATTAGCCACGGCGTTCCGTTTTCAACTTCATGCATGTTTTTTTCCGCATCGCGTGCTTGTACCAAATATTGTGCTCGCTGTAAATGCAAAGTCAGCCATTAACAAGATGTTTTCACGTTATGTGGGGGCAAATTGGTGCCTCTGATAACGTCAAACCGCCAGATTTATTCCAGGGAACCACCCGAAATTGCACATTTTGAATTAGAGGTTGGGCTTCACCGCATGACACGAGCACCGTGCGTGCTAACATTTTTTTATATATCTAAAAAACTGTTCCGCGCAAGTCGACATTTTTTTTAGGGTGTGTTTTTGAAATGTTTCCCTACAAAATGTGTATTCTAATTTTTTTCTACTGCCGGTGGTTTGATATACACAACTCCTTTTTTATCATTTTTTTCGACAACTTGACAAAAATTTTGATTTTGATATATTTTTTTTTCACAACTAAGATATATGAAAACCTTTAAAAATACTGGTGTTATTGGAAAGGCCGTTAAATAATCTGCATTTTGTGCTCCTGCAATTAGTGCCTAACCAATTTTTTAGCAGGAAAAAAAATGTTTTCTTGGACCCCTAAAAATTGGTCAATTTTCTGCGGTAGCGAAAGAGTTAAGGAAGAAGATATATACTGCCCAGTTTCACAACACAGTTCCTGTGTAGCGCTTATATTACTGTTGTTTGAAGCAGTCACCATCATGTTGGGGACAGCCAGTATATGGCGTGTCTTCTTGTAGAGCGCTGCATCCGCAAATTGTTTTCCAAAGCCTGAAATCACGGACGGCTCTAAAGTGGCCATGTAGACAAAATACAAGTTTGGTTCATTCAAAAGATTGCCTCGTTAGAATCATACTGACACCACTTTTAACGTAAACTTTGCTTAAATAAGCTATATAATTAGGAAATACGGGAATGGCCATGCGACCCACTTGCTCATTTCCCGCAACAGAACCTATGATGTCATATGCCCAGCTCTGAAATTTGAGGCCAGCAAAAGCAAACGCAAATTAGGCAGGGCTTATGAGCTTGCCAAACGAGCTTTTTGCGCTTAAATTTAGGGCACATTTTTTTTATAGCAGTAAGAATGGTGGGGTAAACAGTGGAAGTTACGAAAGAGCACAGAAGTACCTATGCGTACTGCTGTTGGTACAGCGCGCACTATGCTTGTTTTAGCTGCACAGCACTGCGGCCCTTTGGGGTTGTCTCAGACGACACTGGCCGATTGGCATAAGCGACACTCTTACGTGACCTTGTTTGTTGAGCATACCCAATGTTTCACGAAACGATTATTTTCTACCTTAACAAAAACAAGCCAGGTGCAGATACGGTCAAAAACAAAGCAAAGGCAGGAAATTGCCTGGCGCAGTATGGTTGCGCCATCTAGGAGGACTGACGGTAAACAAGGCTTCGAAGTCGACTGCCAAGCCTAATGGCCAAGTGTAAGTTTCGTTTCAAGACCTGTTCTTTTGACGTCATTGCAGACGTCATGAAAACACGCGATTTGGCGGGACTATCAAAATTTTAACTTAGATTGATTAATTTCTCAGTGAATAACGTATCGTTTGCTTCCGGACAAGCGCTGGGGGCACTATAAAACACGACATTTTTCGAACAAAACAAACTTGTATTTTGTCTGCACAAGGTTTGTGGGCTAATGTACGGTATAGCAGAGGACCCCGGCTAGCTTCGCTAGAGAAAGTGCGACGCTCCATACACTAGCCCCAGCGGAATCCGAAGACTCACGCACAAGTTCAGGTTATCACATGTGGTAGACAGGCTCCGGCAATGCAAAGTAAGGCTTTATTGCCTGGCAGATACAGGGTATATACCAGACAACACAACTATCGCTTGCAGGGAGACAGTGGCTCCATTCGCTCGCTCAAGCCGCGGGAGTGGGGGAGGCATCCCTTGCGACCGGTCAGGACGGAATTTCTTAGCAGAGTCAGGAGGACTTCCTCGGCGGTTGGGGAGACGGTTCTGGGAGAGAAGGCGACAAACTGGTCCTTCTTCCCCCGTGCCCTCCGCACATTTTTGCGACAAGCCGGCTCTGCGCATCGCATGGGGTCACGAGGGGGTCACGAGGGGGTCACGATTCACGTGACACGCCGGCTGCCCAAAGTGGCAGCTCCCAGCTCGCTAAAACACGTGCGGACTGTAGGGGCACAAGGAACCCCACAGGGTTGAAGCGGGGGCAATGTTCGTGGTATAGATGCATAGCGCATGAATCAGCTTGCGCACCATTGCACTAGCTACGCAAGCTGGGTATACCATGAAATGAAAAGAAAAAATCCCCATTGTTCCCATATACTGCACTCAAGCTAAGCAACAACCCGAGTGCATGGCTTTCATTTGCATAGTTTATAATGAGATGTATGTGTGCCATCATGTCGAACACAAAGACATAGCAGACAAAGCTCTCGAAGCTGGTGAAGGGTGCATTGGTTCTGCGCCTGGTTGCGCTAATAGTAGGGAATGCCATGAGCTCCTGTGTTCCCCTCGACTGGGACCGTGACAATACAGTACCGGTGCAGTCCACGCAGCGTGGAGTGTTCTTTTTGGTTTGGTTTTCTCCACCCTCGCACTTGTCGCCCTTCAATGGCGAGGCTGCTGCCTGGTGTACAGGGACTTGCAGGAGGCTGGTGGGTGGGCGTTGCAAAAGTTGGGGTCAAGGAAAAAATGGTTCGTATTAAAACAATTATTTTTATGCATTGCCGCTATGGGAAACTAGACAACGGTGCAGCCCCATTTGGTGTAACTGAGAATTTAGCCTAACAGAGTTTGGATCACTGGAAGCCCACACTAGATGGAATTTTTGCAGGTTTAGGGGCTAGGGATTGCCGAATAGCTGGCACTTGCTAATTTGCCTTGTTTTATGTTTCAGCGCAAAGCAGTGGAGTATCTCCAGCTGACTCGGAAGTGCCCTTGGTGGTCCACAAAGTAATTGCCGGCTGGGACCGCAATTTCCTTCTCTGCCATGAAAACAAGGTGACACTTAACTTGCTCCACCTTTGTGGTTATGCAGGGGCCACGTTGTCCAAGCACCATACAGGTGGCATGATATGAACGTGTTCACGTAGCATCTGTGCCATGATGAGGGCCTGCTAGGGATCTGAAGTAGAGCACTGCACAGGCCCGGGCCCAGCCTGAACCTGCCTTCTGAAGCCCGAGCCCAACTGAGGCCTGGGCGTCCATAAGTGAGCCTTGCCCGGGCCCAGCCTGGGCCCGTTATCTTAAGCCCAGGCCCGGCCCGAGCCCAGTCATTTATTTTAAGCCTAGGGAGGGCCCGTGTGTGTGTGACCAGGCCTGTGCTTAGACGCTGAAGAAAATTTATTATGTTTGGTTGAGTGTCTTCGTAGCGAGCCATCACACGGACCATCTAGTCTGTGCAAACACGTCGTGAACTGAAATTCAAGAAATTAGGGTTAAGAAGTGCATGTGCATAAGCTTATACTCGTGCTACACGAGAGTTTGAAAGGACATTTGAGTCAAATGGCCTTCGGCATTTCAAATTCCATTCGAACTGGAAGGACTATCGTGGATCTACACAACAATTCTCGAAGGCAGTTGAAAGTTTCCGCTTTCACCCATCATGTTTTGGTGTCACCACTGCTGCCCAGTTTTGTAAAATCACAGAAAAATTAAAGTTAAAATGTGCAAAAAAAACACTATTATTAGTGATAAAATTGATTATGACCTACACTCAAGCAAAACATGCACAAAGTAAGCAGTTTTTTTTTTCTTGTTTTGCACTACCAGTGTTGGGAGTACCAAGCTACTTTGTAATCGTAGACCAAGTGATAGTAAACAAAAACAAGAGAAAAGTGATTGAGAGCGAGCTCTTAAAAACCCCGTTTTACTTGTAAAAAATTATTTTTGTAAATGCAGCATGCAGAAGCTGTGTGTCAGAGTACAAGCGTTTGCGTTTCAAAGGCCTTTGAGATTCCCAAAGGTCGGTTGTCATGCCCCCTTGACTCAAATGGCATTTCAACCAAATTCCTTTGCAAAACGTTGTGTAGCAGCTCAAAGGTGGCATTTGAGTCAAATGACATTGCATTCAAAGGCCTTCGAAACACTCGTCTAGCACGGTTATTACACCGTTTACAGTTCATGTCACATCGGCGTAATACCGTATTTACTTGAATCTAGGCCGCTCTCGATTCTAGGCCGACCCCCAAAATTCGGAAGGTCAGGAAAAAAAAAAAAAAAAGCTTACCGTATTTACACGATTGTAAGTCGACTCGAATGTAGGTCGACCCCCAAAAGTTGCACCTCTCAAAAAAAAAGAAAAAATGGCGAGTGCCACCGAGAAAATCGTATCACAAAGAAGCTCTTCCGTCAACCCACACAGCGGCTCTACGATCAATGATCGATGCCACAAGAGCCGTGCGCTCGTGGTATGCGCGGTAGATGTTAAAAAAGAAAAGCTTTTGTATACGCCTCGAGCGCGGCCTGTAGGGGCGCCACTGAAATCCCCCTAGCGGCCCGTTCCGAAAGCAGCCGCGGGAGTCGTCGGCCCGCTCCCCACTGTCACCGTTGCTTTCGGGGCTTGTTCACGACGGAGATTTACCGTTTGTAGGCGTTGGAAATACATATTTATGTGGAGCAGTCACTCTGTTCGCAAATGTGGTGTGTTTACGAGAGTGTAAATGTGTGTGACGCGATCTTAGTCTGGTACATTCGTCTGTACAAGCGCCAGGTGTGCGTCACAGGTCGGCGTCGCGAAACAGGGATATGCATATGGAGATGATTGTGATTTCACGGCCCTGAAATTTACTAACAGTGTCTCCGTAAGCATAATTTCCCCAGATGGCCATGCCATGGCTATACATTACGATGTAAATCAGTTTTGTGCGCTTATATAACCTATTGGAGCGCTCATACGTGACAGCACGCCAGTTATGCTTATCATACCTCAGATATTGATCACTACCCTGTACATAAATTTCATGAACATTCTACGAATTAAGTACGATGGATAATCCAAAATTATACCCAGGATCAGCGCGCGACAAAAAAAAAAAAAAAAAAATGCTGGGGCGTCTTGTCGTGAGCTGAGCGCCCGCAAACATTCATATATGTTACATATATCCTCCGCGAGCAGGCCGGAGAAGGGCTTCTGCAGTAATGCCCATTCGCGACATGACGAGCCTGCAGAATCTAGCACAAACGGAAATCAGAAGGCCTTTTCAGATATCCCACTCTTCTAACGACCCCCTTTATCAGTTTTGAACTTGTATATTAAAAAAAAATGCGTTCGCCGAGGGATAAGCTGTTAGTTGAAGTCTAAAAACTAGAGTGACGTGAACGAGTAGCTTGTGTGTGTGATTACTAAAATGTGCTTTCCTTGATTTTGCTCCGCAATCGTACACAACAATATGTAAGCGTCCCCCTCCCCCTCCCCATGTCTCGCGAAATAGCAGTGCATTTCGCACACTAGTTGGTCTCGTAAGTCCTACCCTGCTTAAGTTTATACGAACGTCTTTAGCATTTCAGAAGCTGCACTGAGTTTTTTTTTTATTTCTGTACGAGCTATTTCGTTTCTTCTGGACTTGCAGACCATTAATTTTCAAGTGGTTTAGTTCACTTTTCTTGGTTCTGGCTATAAGGCATGAGTGCACATCTTTCACGACGCCGAGCCTTGGAATATACTTAACATTTTCGCGTGGCTTATATTCTTATAAAAGGCACAAGTTATTATCAGGTATTGGGCAATCGCGTCCCCGTAATATATTTTTCCACGATGCATATATTCGTAATGAGGCCGCATTCGTTGTCCGCGCTACAAAACAAAACACACCTCTCAATGTGCCAGTATCAGGTTTAAATGAGGCGACAATAAAATTCACTTGTGCCGGACGTATTCGGAGGTGACAGCGGTGGTATGCTGCTGCCGTTGCCGACGCCCGTAACAGCGGCCGAGAAGGACGCAGAGCCGCGTTCCCGGATCGCTATTGTTGGTGTTTGAGCACCCTACCAAGACGCAGCAGCGGCTTTTGAAGTCACTTAAACGTACTGTTTACTTACAGACGTCACCATAACAAGTTTTTTAGCACTTAGAAGGGCAAAAAGAAGCGAAAGAGAACCAAAACACTGCATGAATCCCTATGGGCCGCGCAGCGCTGATCCCGTCAACTCCGCGGAAAAGCTGCGGCAGGCGGCGCAGCGATCGCAAAGCTTGAGGCGTATAAGCACAAGGACTAACCATGCAGTGTGGGTTAAGCCGGTAGAACGTATTCGCTGTGAGATGACAACCATCGAAGTAACTGGCAGCGGCCACTGCTGCGCGATACCAAAACAAACAACATGGCGGCTGACGAAAGCGGCCGCGCGCGATTTACTTTTGAGCGACTAACTTCCCACCATCTCGTTCGGAAGTCTAGGTGTGCGAATATTCGAAAATTTCGAATATTACTCGAATATTAAATATGATATATTCGTATTCGCTTCGAAAACTATGTATTCGAATTGTTTCGAATATTCGAACGGGTTCGAATAATCGGCTATTATCGAATATTTTGGTTGAATAGTTTAAGGGGGGACGCGTCTTTCAACTTACGAAAACCGTCGCAAATTTGTGGCACAATGTCAGCGCAAATGGGCGGTGGCAAAATGTCACGGCAAATGTGCGAAAAAACGGCCATTCTCGGAGATCTCCGCAACGGTGCCACCGAGCGCGGCCATTTTGGTACCATTCGATCGGCCGAGCGATCCTCTTTCCGGTCCTTTCCGTCTCTTTTATCTTCGTTCATTCACAAACGCACGAATGGCAGAAAAATAAAGGCGCACAAACGAAGTGAGATATAGATGCTGAAGCGCGGTTGGCCGTTCTGACTGCGCGCGTGGAAACGGCCCTCCTGATTGGGCGTCCCTGCGGCATTTCAAGATGGCGGCCAACTGAATTGCGTAATGCGCGTTTCTGAGTTCATTTGCATCGCTTCGCTCGGCCAAGTTTCTGTTCAATCATGGTATCTGCGGTGGTATTCAACAGAGACATTATCGCGATGGGAATGCCTGAGATCACAAGCCATATTACGGGAAGTTGCGTGGCTGGAAAGGCGGATCGGTCACCCAACGCTTTTCGTGGGGCGCGAGACATTACCCTGGAGTGGTGTGTATACGGTGTGCGCGCTTGTGATAGCGGTTTGCGCAGTGAACTTTTCGCCTTATTTGCGATGCTTACACGCTTAGTTATTGCTAAGCTTGGCAGTAGTCTCGCTAGCCTTGGGAAAGAAACGGGCGACGCGCCAAAAGCTTCGGCGCGCACGGCGTAGCCGCTGCGCGTTGGAGCATCGCCTGACTACGCAACCTGGTATGATTGAACTCCAGTAGTTGTAATTAATGCCTGTGATTTTAGATTTATACGTAAGAGCGACCTGACGGGCCATGTCAGGGGTAAACAAAGGATGACATGTTCCGGTGTACGAGCGCCGCGATGAGGGTGAGCCATATCGCTTTCTTGCGCAACGTTTCCCGCGCACTTCGAATAGTCATGAAAACAGGTCTGAGTTAGGAATAAGAACGTGTTGACAGCATTAAAAATGTACCTTACAGTAGTTGAATTTAAAAAATTGATTTTATTTATTTTTTAGGGAAATTATTTATACCAATGCACACATCTATAGTTTAGTGCATAGTGGCTGTGCTGCGAGGAATATTGGATGCCCTCAATTTTAAGAGTACCAAAAAATGTCCAAATATTGAAGTTGGAGTTATGAAAAATATTATACCAAGCTTCAAAGTAGCTCATTTGTACCCTTGAGGTATGTAAACTTTTGACACTGAACGCCTGCACGTAAGCTGCTGCTCCAGTCAATGATATGAAGCATAAAAGAAGTCAAAGCTCAGTTTTCAAATTGAAGGAAAAGAAAAGAGTGCTTAATTTGTTGCCATGGTCACTGCAGAGGAAAATTTTGCAGTGCAGTACAAGCAACCAGCTAACCTACTTTGCATTTCAAGCCGTCTCCCCCCTTGGTCCGCAAACTGGGCTGTGTACGCTTCACAGAGAAGCTGCAATTGATGTTTTATGGAAAAAAAACGGGTGCAAAAAGCACTCCACTTTTAAGGCAAGGCATTCCAAAAGCCCCGTGTTAAAAAATTATGAAAGGCTACAACCCTGACGACTTTTGATGAATTAAATCTATTTTTCAACTTTGGAATCTGTTTTCTCAAAAGTTTTTTTTTGCTACCTTCGTCTCTTGTTTTAGTGATTTCTTTGTTACCTGTAGGTGTATTTTTGATTCCGTTTTTTGAGTTTCATTCCTTGATCAACAGTTCAGGTTGTGACACTCTTGGTTGTTCAGGTTTACTTTTGGTGAATTTTTTATTCAAATGGTCATTCATTGTCTATATGCCTGTTGTACATTCACCTCTAAAAAACGAAAAACTAAAAAAAGTTGTGTTCTAATAAAAAATCTAAGACTGTCAAGACCTCGTCCATTCATTTGGAAGTGCAAAGTGTTTTGAACAAGCTTTCTATCATGTTTTATAGGTCACTCAAGCTCGGTACAAAGTGGACAGAAAGAAAATTTTATAAGTAAAGAAGTTTTCAAAATATTACTTTGAAATTTTTATGTTGTTACCAAAAAAGCATTTCCGGTTGCTGTGCAAATTTTTAGAAATTCACAAAGAAATCAAGAGGTTCATTTCGAAAGCCACATCCGCCCTTAATTATCCGATATTCGATTCGATATTCGAAGCTAGATATTCGTATTCGATTCGAATTTGAAAAATTTGATATTCGCACACCCCTACTACTGAACAATGTGATATGATTTGGGCTACTTTAGAGCCGCGCATTGAATAAAGGGATTCGCTAATACTCATTTTGTTTATTAGAGACAAATAACGTGTTTCGCACGCGATTCGTGCGCGTCGGCGTTGCGCGGGCAACTTTTAATGCTGCGTGCACGGCAGCTTCTACGTTCTAGTACTGGTTCTGTGTATGACGCGTGACGAGCGCGGCAGTGGGAGGAGCCTGACGTCTTGCCCCAATGGGGAGGCGCGCTCTTCATGTCAGCAGTTTGAAAGCGCTCAGGACGGCCGGCTGGCGCCGCCAGAGATGTTTAGGCTTACCACGGTGGCGGATATTTGATTGGTGCGGATGATGCTTTATAGTGTCGTTTTCGACCACATTATCAGCTCCTTTCCTGCACGAACGCCTTCGTTTGTGCCTTCAGTGATATCTTTAAGCGCGGTTAGAAGTGGTCACTGGAGCTATGCGCACCTCTGACGCCGCCATGTTGCCGCCGCCGATGGCGTAGCGCGCAGCATGTGGGTGGTATTCGCGGCAGTGTCGGCGCGGCACATTTTCGCGAGCAGAAAGCGCCCCATGCGGTTCACACTTTAGACCATAACCATGGGAACGAAGGTGCAAAGCTGTCCCCACCTCGTAGCACCCCCGATTTCTCGTTTCTCTTGCTGTCACTACAGTAGACGGTTCGATTTCGATTCTAAGTCGACCCCCCAACATTGGATTGTCAAATTTGAAAAAAAAGGTCCACCTACAATCGTGTAAATACGGTACCTCGAATCTAAGCCGAATGAAAAAAGGCACTGGATTGAGACTAGAACATGCACTTTATTTCGCTTACGGCGCTTGTTGTTCCATGTTCAGTGCTCACTCGTCGTCATCGATACCGAGGGCACTGCTCATCCGTTCATTCTCGTCGGCTTATACGACAATGTTCTTAGGGAAAACTTCCCAGGCTAGAAGAATCTTCCTCTTAAAAATAACGTACAGTGGCAGCCTTTGCCCATCGGCTGTGCAGCCTCTCGTAGCCTTCAGTTTTCACCTTCACTAATTTCGTGCCCTTCTCATTCACGGTGTAGGCCACAGGCATACACTGGGGTCTGATGGGCGTTACTGACCTGGCCCAGTCTGTACTTCTTTTCCAGTCACTTCTTGATAACTAAGTGCTGGAATGCGACTAGCTTCTCCTCGATGTCAGGGGGTAGCTTTCGGCACACAGATGTCCACCGTCGCAGGCTGAACCCGAAACACTTCACCTGAAACGAAATGAGTGACCTAGCTAGCCCCTGCTGGCCTTGAACCGAGTCCACGCGATAGAGAGAGAGAGAGAGAGAGAGATGCTGCATTTTGTTCGCATTAAAAATATTGAAGCAAATTATTGTTTGCTTCGTCTTCGCTCCTTCCTTTCCGTTAATCTATTGGACACAGGAACGGTCAAGATGTCAAACTTTGTTTCATACGCTTACTTCCAGCACATCATTCACCCACCGCAGTGGCTCAGTGGCTAAGGCGTTGTGCTGCTGAGCACGAGGACACGGGTTCGATTCTTGGCCGCGGCGGCCGCTTTTCTGATGGAGGCAAACGTCCGTGTGTACGAGATTTCGGTGCGCGATAAAGATCCCCAGGTGGTGAAAATAATCTGGAGCCCTCCACTACGGTGCGCCTCATTACCTGCGTTGCGTCGGCGCGTTAAACTCTACAATCAATCAACACTTCCAGCACATCGAAATAACATGGGTGTCTGTCTCCCTACGGTGTCTGTTGAACAGTGTTGGGTGCTTTGAAGTGCGGCAGCTGATGGTGCTGGCATTGTTCCGCAGGCAGATGCGCCTCGTCCTGTCGACCAGCGTTTCCACTCCAAAGACACGCAGATTTTGCGCCTGGACAACGACATACTCGAGCAGCTGCCATTCCTCTCAGCCTCAGAGCAGGTGCCTCAGGAGCTGCTAGTGTGAGTGCTGCTGGGCTGGCTCAAGATTTTCTGTCCCAGTGAATGCAGTGCAGGGTTAAAAAAATCTAAAGCCATTGAGGTCGGTTGAACCGCCATTTTATTCTATTGTGGCCCTTTGGGCACAATATGCTCTAGTGTAAGGTCATACTGCATTAATCTGAATAACTTGAAAAATTTTCTTTTTGGGAGTGTAAAATTCTATTTTTGTATGGGATTTAGCACTCAGTTTTATCAAGCCTTTGAACGGTGCATATTTGTCTTAACAAGGGGATTTAGCTGATGCTCAGTTAGTGCAGTCGAACTATGCTGTTCCCCGAAGCACCCTGGCACGCATATGGAATACATTGTGTCTCTCCCTCTCCTCAGTAACCATGGGGCAAAACCATGGTTGTACAGTGGCACCGTCCATTGTCATGACGGATGATGATTCTTCATTACTGTCCCTTCTCCCTTACTCTATGTTTCACTTTACCTAAGTGGTCTTTTGTTGGTAGTGTAAATGCTATACAGTGTCTAAAATCGGCCAGGTAATGCTATGCAATGTGGCCTTTTGCAGCTCTTTGAGCTGCTGCAAAACAGCACGCATGCCTTGTATCGTAAGTTTATCTGACAAAAGCTCCGCTGTTTCTGTGCAGCTATCTGGAGACAGTTTTTGCATCCTGTGCCTGCCTCAACGCTTCGTACCTGAAAGAAGATGACGCCCATTTCAACTGCAGTGAGGCCAATCCTGGTGTGGATTTGGAGGCGGCACGCCATGGCTTTCACTGCATTCAGGATGCTAAGAACACTTCTGTGGGCGAAGTGGTAAGCACACGGGGCCCCTGTTGTGGGCTTTCCTGGTATTTTCGTGGGAGACCCTTCATATATAGGGTGTTCCAACTGTCATGCACCAAGATTTTAAAAAGGAGCGATGGCGCTACTTGAAGGAAACCTAGTGCATAATGTTTCCAGTACAGCGGAGTAGTCGCCAGCAATTTTTTTGTTAATGAGATTTAATTAGGTAATTGTAATAAATTACCTAAATCTACAAGTACTTTCTCTATCATAAATGTGTCAACGAGGCACTTGTAGGTACCCATGAGGGACATCTAACTGCAATATTTTCAGCGACGCACTAATTGCATATTCATTTATTCTAATGGATAAAGGTACCCTGCAAAATATGAAAAATACCACGTGATGGCACTCCCACCCGGATCATAAGGCAGCACCCTCAAACAGGCTTCCTCTGAGTAAACCATAATAATTTAAGGAGAGAAAGAAGAAATTGTGACCGAGTTTGTGCCTTATCTTCCACACACGCCTTGCAAAACTTGCTCTCGCTGCTTCTTCCATGTCATTATCAAGGGGATGCGCTGTCTCTTTGGGCGTGCGACGGGCAGAGCATTTGCTTTCAATCAGCTTATTTGAAGGCGCTGGATTATTATGCAGACAGGAGGGCCGTCGCGTGTTATTATTTATATTTCACAGAGTTTTTTTGTCAGTCAGAAAAAAATGGTTACGCAATTAGTACGTCGCTGAAAGTACATACTGCAGTTAAATGTCCCTCGTAAGTGCCTCGTGGACACTTTAATGATTGGGACAGTACTTCCCGAGTTATAATTAATTACAATTACCTAGTTAGATCTCATTAACTAAAAAATCACTGGCGACTACTCTACTATACTGGAAACATTATGCACTAGGTTTTCTTTGAGTAATGGCGTTGCTTTTTTAAAAATCTTGGTCCATGATAGTTGGGACCATACCTCGGCGAAGTTGGCTCGGTTCACTCAAACTCAGACTCATTGCTGAGCAACACATCTGTGCTCACTCAAACTCAAACTCACAGTGAGCTCAAAACTCAGAACCCACTTGGGTTCAGAACTCAAAATGAACTCAGAACTCACTCTGGCTCAGAACTCAAAATGGACTCACAATTCATATAGGCTTAGGTGAACTCGGCATTCATATGGATTCAGAGTTTGAAAAATTCAAGCAGGTTCACGAAACGTACGGGCGTTAACTTAATTCTCGCATTTCATAATACGTAAAGACGTAATCTTGTAGCTCCGGTGCGGTTGTAAATACCGTAATTACCCCATTCTAACGCGCACCTTTTTTCCGGAAAAATAGGTCGAAAAATCGCATGCGCGTTAGAATCGGATACGAAACCGACACTGCCGAAACAACGGAAATTTCGTCCCGCCCATCGCCATCGCCATCTCAAGATGGCGCCAAAGCTTTTAGCAACGATTTTTCGGACGCAGGAAGCATAGGCGCCCACAGGCTTTTCTATCGGCGTTCGCACAAATCGTCAAATCGTTCCACTTGCGCACTTGACAACAGCAATGGCAGCAGCGGCTCTCACGCGTTCAAAACGAGTGGTCGGCTGAAGCGTGCGCCTCTGGAGAAGTTCGCAGGATGGGCGTGCTAGGCGTGGGCCACGATCCCATCGATCATGGTTGAACGTTCGTTATGAAGTGTGGCATCGCGAATGCGCTTGCCGGCACCAAGGACGAGGTGTTGTGGTCAGCGAAGAGCGACAAGGAGCGATATGAGTGAGATTACTTCGAGAAATAAATCGCCTGTTTCACTCGCATTCGTTTTCTTGCTCACAAAGTTCCGTGCGCGTTACAATCGGAAGTGCAAATTTTTTCGGTTTTTTTGCCAGAAAAATCGGGTGCGCGTTAGAATCGGGGGTGCGTTAGAATCGGGTAATTACGGTAATTTCTGCTGCAGATTTGAAACAGCTTTACTTGCTAGACCATGAGGTCTATCACCGCTTACAAGCAAATTTAAGTATGTATTGGATACCATACTCTTGATATAGGCTGCATATACATGATAAAGAGCATTCAGGCTCGATCGTGCACTGGGACCCAGGAGAAACAAAGAACGTTGAGCAAGGTGACGTGCAGCCTGTTTATTTACATTGAAGCTGTTTATGGTTGGGTCCCGTCCATTCATGTTCTGAACCCCCCCAAAAATTGGCTCCAATCCATGCTGTGAAGGAGGTTGGAAAGCAAAGCTTTAAACGACACCCACAACAATTGCCCATGCGACGTCACTTGAATTCACACGCGTGGCTCTACAAGGAGCGAAACCAGAGATTCTGCCAGCCGTTAACTGGAATTCACGGGGGCGGCATCCCGAACGCAGGAGCGTCGGCCACTTGCCGGGCTAGAGCAGCGGACGACGCTGCCGCTGTAGCTCGGCCGTGCGTCGGCAGAAAACGGCGAGGAGCGTCTTTCGAAGGGTGAGACAGTGGAACATAGCCATTCTGATGTGCTAGCTCGAGGCTACATCACCACACGACACAAGCGCAGACACCGAAACAATCCGGCATGTGAGCTTAGTGATTCCCATTTATACCGATTTGAACTAGTTCCGTAAGTTTGAGAATTGCGAGAATGTTGAGGGAACTTTCACAATCGCTATTTATCAGATCCAGTTGCTCCTTTTGCCTTTTGTAATACTTGTTAAAACACAACCGAATTGGTATTCACCAATTTGGAAAACGGAGTCCCATTCGTGGCAAGCAGTGCGCAAAAGGTAGCATTTCTCTAGTGGCCAGATGTCTGTATGTGGTCTCTACATTTTGTTTTCCCTTCCTGCAAACCAATCCTTAACTTTTCTTTACCGTAGGACCACTTAATTCCGTCAAATCCGGGTTACCGTCAAAAGAGCGGTTAGAAGCGGTCGCTCAAGTGCCCCGCACCACTTCGCAGCCGAAGGCGCCGCCATGTTCCCGCCGCCAGCCTCACCGCGCGTAGCATGCGAGTGGTTCCGTGGCGGCATCAGCGCGGCTGTGGCATGCGCAGTGCGTTTTCGCGAGCAGAAAACGCTCCATGCGGTTCACGCTGTAGACTCGGCTGGCCGCGCGTGCTTACACAACAGCTTGGGTATTCCTGGAGAAAGAGAGAGCCCGTACATCGCCTTCGCTTGCTCGCTCGACAGTCGGGTGCCTTGCCGGCTCATTCGTATCATCCGCTGGGCCACACAGGTCTGTTCGTAACAGCCGAAATTTTGCCCCTTGCAAACAATGCAATTTCGCCAGGACTTCTCAGAAATTCGTATCGTCCCGAAATTCATATCGCCCAGAATTGTATCATCGAGATTCCACTGTACTTGTGGTGTCCGTTCCACCCAGGCTGTGCATTTTTCGTTGGACGCATTCAAAGTGGGTGCTTGTGGAATGGACACAGGCTGTGAATTGTATCCCAGATTAGGTAGGAGTGCCCATCCCACCAGCAAGGCTAGGGCTGAGAGGAGGAGACGTGTCGCAGGTGGGCACCAGCCTGGAGGAGATGGTCAAGGGGCTGGCTTCAGGGGGCCCCTCGGACATCGAAGCCATGCGCGTCCTGCTGCTGCTGCCCCTGTGCCACCTGTTCAAGGACCCTGCCCACTACCTGGAGCCCCTGGTGGGCAAATACTGCCTCTGCGTGTCCCGCCTAGGCACGCGCGCAGCAGACGTCCTCAGTAAGGGTCACGTACATGTCCCTCTGGGTGCTTGGTTGCACAAACTGGGGCAACTTTCTTTCGTTTATTTTTTCTTTTTCACTGCTGTATTATGGAAGCACTGCATGTAGCAGCGAACAAGTTGGGTGCAAAACAGCTGAGATGGAGGCACGAAATGAGGCAACATGGGTACACTGCACAAGGGCAGAACCTGAGTAGTGCGCCACGGGCAGGTATGGAGCGAGAACATTTTTAGGGGGTAAAAGTGTCTCTCGCCACTGGGCTGCGTGTGAGGCATTAGATAGGGGAGACAGATGAAGTTGCAAAGCCTATTGCAAGCTATTCAACTCCCTCATTCTATTCATAGAAGCCCCTTTGAAGAACCTTTTGCTGTGCACTCGCTTCACTGGTGCTTTCGAGCGTACGCACGACACTAGGCACGACACGGCCCGTGCAGTAGTGCAGTCAAGCCAAGCCACCATTTTGTGACGTCATACGAAATGCCACAGAAAATTGGCGAGGATTCAGAGAGGAGGACAGCATTTTCGAATCGATTTTTATAGTGAATAAAGCTGCGTAAACACAGTGAGAGTGGTCGAAACATGGCCCAGAGAATTCAGACTACAATTTGCGCTCATAATCCTGCAATGTTTTGCAAATCACTTCAGTGTCCCTTTAAAGGGGCCAGCAGGCAAAGCACAAGTTTGGTTCATTCAAAAGATTGCCTCATTAGAATCGTACTGACACCACTTTTAATGCACACGTCGCTCAGGTAAGCTATACAATAAGGAAAAAAAGGAATGGCCCTGCGATCCAAGCTCGTTTCCCGCCACAGAACCTATGATTTCATATGCCCAGCTGTGCGATTGGCTGAGGCCGGCAAAAGCAAACGCAAATTAGGCAGGGCTTATAAGCTTGCCGAATGAGCTATTTGCGCTTAAATGTAATGCATATCCATTCTACAGCAGTAGAAATGGTGGGGTAAACAATGAAATTGCTGGAAATCCACGTAAACATAGAAGTACCGATGCGCACTGGTGTTTGTACTGGGTGTACTATGCTTGTTTTAGCTGCACAGCAGTTCGCCACTTTGGAGTTGTCTTACACAACACTGGCCAGTTGGCATAAATGCAGGGGTGAGACAGCTGCGCATATTGCGCCTTTTTGATACAATTCCATTTTCCTGCGCCAAGCTGCTCCAAAAGCATGAAAATTGCGAAAATTGCGCCAAACTGCTCCAAAAGAGCCTGAAAGGCACGGATTTTGATGCTCATGTCAGTTCCGGTGGGGACGAAAGCCTCCCGCATCCCAGTGACCGCTTTTATTGGCGGTCAATTGCAAACACAGAAATGGCAAAAGTAGAAAGACTGAAGAAATGAAGCAAGCGATAGCTTCTAAAATACGATTGGCTTTCTGTCCGGGTTCGCTGAAACGGCCTTCCCGATTAGGCATCGCTGTGGCTACAAACATGGCCGCCGCCTGATCTGCCTGCTACTGCCTACGTCACGCGCTCACTGCGCATCGCCGATATTTTCCCTGGTTTATTTTACGCTATCAGCTGGGTTCCAGTCTCTTCATTCTATCAACTGTGGCCCTGAACAGTGACGTTAACGAGGGGACATGGTTTGAGATTGGTGCGAGATTACGAGAAGTTGCGCGGCTCGTAAAAAAAAGTTTTGAAATGTGGGGCCTACGACTTCGGCGTGGTTTGTCCTTGAGTGCGAAACGCGGTGCGTGCGTCTAAATTCGGGTTCGTGAATTCAACTTTTTGGCTCGTTGTGGTGTTATAAAATGCTGAGGTGTTGCTATGCTTCGAAGCGCGATCGCGAGCCTCGGCCCGGGAGGGAACGGTCGGCACGAAAGTTGCGGGTGGCGCTGCGGCGCCGCGACCTGTCCAGGCAGCTCCCAATAGCTGCAGGACTGCATGGTTGCCATAGCACGCGACTAATAACACTTGATGTATGCAAAGTGAAATTTAATGCCCGGAACTAGGTGGCTAAACAGTAACGCTACTTAAATGATCACCGGGTGGACGTGCGCCCCACGGACTGCAACGGGTAGGCATGCGACCGTTAGCTCGAAGTTGCTCAACTGTTGCCGTGACTACACTCGTTCGTACAACGCAGCCTGGGATTACAAAAATAATAATTTTAGCATTGAAACGGTAAAAAACACGCCACAATTGCAGAGGCCTTAAATTTGATAATGTTAACGGCAGTTTTGTTGTCAGTGTTGCGTACAGCCACAACACAATCTCACCAGTTAGGAAAAAGGTAGTACAGTTAGAACTTTCTGATACTCTTTAAAAATTCTTTCGCGTAAGGCTGTTTCAGTGTACGTGTATTCAAAACTGATTGGAATGTGTACTTGACCCTTCAAATTGCTGAAATTGTGATTTTTTTAAGCTCACAAGACGATGTATTAAATGTCCCTACCTGCTCCAAATCAAGCTGCTTCTGCTCCAAAATCGAAATTTTGCTGCTCCGAAAACTGCTCCCAAATCTCTTTGGGCTGTCTCACCCCTGATAAATGACATTTTCTTACAAGACCCTGTTTGTTGAGCATACCACATGTTTCACGAAACTATTACTTTGTACCATAACAAAAATAAGCCAGGTACAAATACAATCAAAAACAAAGCAACGGCGGACAATGTTTCATGGCTAATTATGGGAATGATGGTAAACAAAGCTGCAGAGCCTAATGATGTACTGGAAGTTCATTTGAATACCCATCCTTGTGACTTCATGGCAGACGTCATGAAAACGCACAATTTGGCGGGAGAATCAAAATTTTAACCGAAATTGATAAATTTCTCAGTGAATATGGCAGCGTTTGCTGCCAGACAAGCGCTGGGGGCACTATAAAACACGAAATCTTTCGAATAGAACAAACTTGCATTTTGCCTGCATGACCCCTTTAAGTGCCCTGGTGTTTACGTTGGTGCCAGTGCTAGTGTCGTCATTACAGCCACCTGGGGCGTCATGTGGAGCCAAGGAAGAATCTGCAGGCGCCACCACCAGATTGCGCTTTGATCATAGGTCTTTGTGTGGCAACCTGAATTGGATCTTGCAGCTATGCCAGCCACTATGTCCATACCTAAAAGCATATATCCTGCACCGGGTCTCGAATCTACCAGTGTTTGCAGTCTGTAGGCCAGTTCTCAAAAAACTCCTGTCAGGCCTGCAGCAGAACCAGGGGAGCCCAGGGCAGGAGAAGAGCACGCACCCAGTGGCCTCTGCAAGCAGAACGCTGACGAATTTCCCACCAGACACCGGCATGTTTTTGCTTCTAGTGCATTTGCTCAAAAAGACCCAGTTTTTGCTACTTAAAGGGAAGGTGAAGCGGTTTTAGAATTAAAAGAAAAGTTGACTAGCAGCAAGTACACATTGAATAGTTCATGTGTACGAAATATTTTCGCAATACATGCAATAGAACGGCGCATTGAGCAAACAAAAGTGGCCCAATGCCCCGCCCCCATCTCGCCGCGCGATGCCGGAAGACCGAAGAGCGCGGACGAAAACCGGCTGAAAAACGTCATACCTGGACTTCCGGCCGGATCGGCCGCCTCGGCCATGCTCTTTTCACCGTGTTTCCTTGTGAATGATACTTGTTGTTGTGGTTGATAGCACTCATTTGTACAATTTTCGTGTTCAAAAAGTATGCACGAACGCCAAACGAGGCATACGTTATCATGCCGTATTCCTAAGCAGAATAATGCAACGCCGGGATGCTTGATAACATACGGAAGCGACAGCCGAGGTGGCTGTGCTTGATGACAGAGAATATACTACACTACGTTAAATACTTTGTAAACCGCTCCAATGCGGTTTTTTTTTTTTTTTTTTCGTGAATGTTCATTTTAGATTCTAGATTTAGGAAGGATGGGGAATACTGCTGTACTTTGGCCGGGGATGTTTCGTTCCATTCCAGAAACCAAGTCACATTTGTTCAGGAAATACTTGTTTCGTTAAACGCGTCGGTTTTCTTTACCTATGGGCTCAGGACAGTGTTCAAAAAACAATTTTTTTGGCGAAACTAAAACAAGGGGCCAATCCTGATAGAAGTTCTCTCCCGGCTAAGAGGTAAACAGTATTCCTACAAAGTAAAAGAACCAAGACAACCAGATTACTTATTTTGCAAGTATACATGTCACGATAAGGTTATGTTTGTCTGGAATTAAAAAAAAACACCACTCCGAACCACCACCGTGCCATAATTTGTGTTGACTGCGGGGGCCTAATTTTTTGCCCAAGATTCCGTGTGGCTTCATATTATAACCTGGCAAGCACTTGTTGTCACTGACCCTCAAGTGTGCTCCAGTGATAGTCGGTGATATATATAATGATGATACTAAAAAAATTAGGAGCGAAGAGTAAATATACGGCCTCTGTCCGACTAGCGCGGTAAATGCTTAAATCTAGAAATGCTGAAACAGGCCAACGATTCATTATCACAAACGTTTGGTGATTGTTACCTAGAGTAACGTAACTACAACGTAACTGCCTTGTCCGACTGGTCTGTTAATTATAACGAGGTGGCCGTAATATTGTAGCAGAATGCGCAACGCACAAGCGAAAATCAATCCCTACTACAGCCCATAATGCTGAGCAGGCACTAGTATGCTGCAGTGTTTTCAGAATAAATGCATGTCAAGCAGTAAGACGCCACTCATCGAAATGCAGCTAGCAATCGCGGAGGCGCCGTAGCGCCGCTGCCGAAATGCCGCGCGCGTGTGGGTCTGTGTACGGGGATGAGTAACGGGGCTGGGGTGGGCGACAACGAACAAAGGAAATGTGGAAGCAGAGTCTGCTTGTTGGTTTATGCGTGTACCGGCAAGATGTGTCTCGCATATACGTTTACAGCGCATGAATGCTATTTTTTCGCGCAGTGCACGTACGTGCTTTTCGCTGGTAGATTGTTTGTTTATAAAACGCCCATTATTCTTCGGCATAAATGGTTTTGTGTATAATAAGAAACAGTTAAGGCAGTACCTAATATTAACATAAGGTATAAAATCCCCCTATACTGGTTGCCTAATTCAAAAATATTTTGATGGAACCCACTAGTCGACGTCACAGTCACTGCTTTGGGGTTCTCTGTCGGGTAAATAAAATTTAAGCTCCAAACCAACAGCACGGGAAATTATAAAACAAACTTCCAGTCATGTGCGAAAATTAAACTGCAAGCTAAATTGCCGCAAAGGCAACCGTGCGATCGTTCGCAATGCTTCCGACAACCCGCGCGGCCGAAGGGTGTCCTCCTTTGACGTCATGGCGGGCGCAACCAATCAGGGGCGTCAAAAGACGAAAAGCGCGCGTCTTTCAAACGGGGCCGCGCTTTTTGCAAGATAAATGCTATTTGGACTTATGTACGATAAATTTCAATGTGATATTCGGAATCAGCGCGCAAGAAACTATATAACTGTTAATCTAACTCAAATTTTTTGGAAAGCGCTTCAGCTTCCCTTTAAAGGTGTTGTGCCACCAAATTTGTTGCTTGTGCATTCTTTGTTGCAAACGTTTTATATTTCTTTAGAAAGCATGATACATGCACTCACAGGCACATATACTGAGTAAAAAATTTATTATCGCACGATTCATGTAAACAGGATTCGGTTTCGGTTTCTGGGCGCCGATTCAAGCAGTGACGTCACAGTGTTGCGAGGACGCTCTGCCACGTGTGTCTACCATGCGGCGCTGCGGTATGCTGCGACTTTACTGCGGCGTCTGCTCCCGCACACACGTGCTTCACCACGGAAGTAAACACGCCGACTCGTCATGTCAAGCCGCGACAGCTGAGACACGGACTCTTTGTCTGCATCCTCGGATGCAGACAAATGAAAACCATGGATGTGCAAATCATGGAAATGCAACTGGATATGCAAACCATGCCCCTTAAAAAAACGCTAAAAAAAGAAAAGAAAAAAAAAAGTTTCCCCCGCTGCGAATTGAACCCGCAACGTTGACCCGAGCGGGCGCGACGCTCGAGACCACTGCGCCACCGGACAAATAGCGTCTCATTGCGAAATAGCCGGTGTAATAGATGGAAACCCATCCTTCGAGTCGTACGTCGGTGTTTACTAGCTAGTTTACAGAATTCCTGACTGGTAAACTGAAATTTCTTAAATAGCGCTTGTGCATCAAGGTTCTGCGAAGCCCCCGCAATAGCTTGTCGCCATCAACTCTGCTCCTTCGCGAAAGCGCTCGCAAAAATAAGTGTGCCCGGCTGCCACTGCGATTTTGCACTGTAGGGATAGTGCTTGCCGTACTTTGATTTTACGTTTTACGTTAAAAACCCTGGCCAATATTGATCTCTTATTACCCAAATTACCCTACGTAACTCTTCGTCTGCACAAAACTGACCTTATATTTTCTACAGGCGAGCCGATCGCACACGCATATGCCTGCAGTTTGCAGCTCCAGGGTAGCGGCTTTGCCGAAGAGCACGGCCGAAGCGTCGAATGCCTAATACGGATTGCATTAGCGCTAGTGTTGAGTTGTATGAGCTTCATGGACTTTACTGAGTTTATTACACTCCAGAAACTAACAAAATAGAGCCGCATTCATTGCGGCACGAATGTTGTCGGTGCGCAGTGTTCGCTTCTCGGTCGATTCCTGGCGTCGAGTTGCGCGGCCAGTCGGGCAACCGGTTTTGTTGGCGTCTTCGGTCGGCGAGTCAGTCACACTACGGGGACTTTCCATCGGCCGACGTGTTTGTGTCGCCGTCGGCGTAGTGTGACCACGCGGTCTGGCAATTCAGCAGTTGGGCGATGGTTTGTCGACTCGTCGGCGTCGCTGTCGCGTTGTCGTCGCCGTCGTGTCGGCCTAGTGTGTCTGATACGACTACTACTACTACTGGGTGATTCGGGTGAAAAGGAAAGGAAGTGCACTGGGGATATGTCTGATGCGACCAAAGAAACTGTGGTAACTGGAGTTCACGTTGACGTCGCTCGAGTCGCTAACGTGGTGTGACGTCACAAACTTTATTATGCTGGCAATTCACTGACGTCATGGTTAGTGGCGCTAGCGATGGGTCCCGATTTCCAGAAGAGCTTTGCTACGCAACCTCGATGATGCATCGATCGAGTCCCTAACCCGTTACTTTAACGAATGCTGGCGTTCGGGCAAGCTCCCCAGACAGTGGAAAACGGCAAGAACGATTTTGATCCCGAAACCGGGCAAACCACCGGATATTGGCAACCTGCGTCCCATCTCGCTCACGTCCTACGTGGGCAAGGTGCTGGAGCTAGTGGTAGCCACACGTTGGCAGGAATACTTGGAGAAGGATGGCCTCTATCCAGACACGATGATCGGCTTCAGGCACAGACTCAGCACACAAGACGCCATGTTACAACTTGTGGGCTTACTGGGTCTGGCTACGGGACAACAAACGACCCCGGCTAGCCTTGTTAGAGACGTTGAGCGACGATGTCAGCTCGACGCCCGGAAATGACCCATCCAAAATGCCCCAGAGAGGTACGCGGCATCCACAAGGGAGACGCCGCGACGGGTTCGACTCACCGACACAGGCGACGACAGGCTCCAAGGGGCCGGGACGAACCTGGGGGTTTATTGGCCCAGTTGTACGGTGCATAATAACGCCAAGGCCGGGTTAAGAACTACACTGTACCGACGCGCGTCCGGTCAGGGCCAAACAGCGCCCGACCGGCCGGCGCGGCGGGGAGGAGACGAGCCAGCCGGGGGCATGGAGCGCCCCGGTATCCGACTCCCTTCCCCTGGACGTGGGCGGCGAGGGTGCGATACGAGCCGCGACCCCTCGCGTTCCCTATCCCCTATCCTCCATCTCCTCTCTGTGTCCCTGGAGCCAGAGAGGCATCCAGAGAGCTCACGAGAGAGCCGACCGAGACCCGAGAGCCGAGAGAGAGACATCCGAAACGGGCGCGTCCGGTTTTAAGGCGCGGAGGAGAGGAGGCAGGTTCCCGGGCGAGGAGGAGCGACAGCGGCGGCAGGGCAGTTGGAGCCCGTCGGCGCGTCGGCCCGCGAGGTGACGTCACGGCGGCGCGGGAGATCGCGCTCGCTCGAAGGTCGCGCTCGCGGGAGGAGAAAACGGGGTCAAGCGAATCCCCACATCCCCCCCTCCTCAAGACCGAGCCCGATCTGGCCAGACCGGGCCGGGCTTCACCCAAAAACGCACACGGACAGAAAAGGTGGGGGGGCGCTTACACTTTATTCGTCGTTGGGTCCTCCGGGGGCGAGGACGACTTCGTCGAGTTCGGCCGCGGCCGAAGCGGGCGTTGCGAACACCCGCGCCGCGATGGCCGCGGCGAAAGCCTGGCTTGACGCCAGGGCCTCGACGATGGCCGCGACCTGCGCCGGAGGAAGGCCAAGGGCGGGCTGTCCAGGAGGAGGCACCAGGGGGCCAGGCGGGCCCAGGGCGACTAGAGGAGCTTGGCCTTCCGGAACGCTGGTGTCCATAGGCGTGGGGCCGACGAGGGACGGGGTCGCGGGCAGGGTGCGCCCCCGGAACACCGGCGGCAGCTCGTCCTCCGCCACGCCGACCGCGCCTCTCTTCTGGTACCTCCACTTCGTCGTTGATGAATACAGGGCCGGCTCGTCAGTAGGCCCCGCGTGGTGCACCCACGTGGCCACCGTGCGCCTGCTTGGCTGCGGCGGCGGCGGCACGGCCGGGCGACCGAGCCCAGAGAGCAGAGAGAGAGACATCCGAAACGGGCGCGTCCGGTTTTAAGGCGCGGAGGAGAGGAGGCAGGTTCCCGGGCGAGGAGGAGCGACAGCGGCGGCAGGGCAGTTGGAGCCCGTCGGCGCGTCGGCCCGCGAGGTGACGTCACGGCGGCGCGGGAGATCGCGCTCGCTCGAAGGTCGCGCTCGCGGGAGGAGAAAACGGGGTCAAGCGAATCCCCACAAACTCAAACAAGAAATCATCGACAATAAGACACAAGACAGCAAAGTAATTCTGGGGCTTGATTTACAAAGCGCATTCGATAAAATCAAACACTCAGCCATATTAGCACAAGCATCAAGACTTAACATGGGGGTAATGAGCTACAATTATATCAAGGACTTCTTGACCAACCGCACGGTGGAACTGCACGCCGGAGACCTCAAGCTTCCCGAACGCAAGCTCGGCAGCATGGGTACACCGCAGGGTTCGGTCATCTCGCCATTGCTCTTCAACCTCGTCATGATCGGGGTAGCGAGGGCATTGGCGGGGACCGGCGTCCGGCACACAATCTACGCCAACGACATTACCCTGTGGGCGGCCGGTGGCACCGACGCCAGCATCGAGCAACAGCTGCAAGCGGCGGTTACCACCATTGAGCAGCACCTTGAAGGCACCGGCCTAGTTTGCTCGCCCGCCAAATCCGAGCTGTTCGTCCTCACACCGCTTTGACCGGGGCGGAAACGCGCTCCCCCTAGGGAGTGCGATCACATGAAGATCGTGACAGCATCAGGGCAACGCATCCCCGAGGTTTCCAAGATCAGGGTCCTGGGTCTCCTGCTCAACAAGAGCGGCCGCAACGACGAGACCATTACCAAGCTTACCACCAAGGCAATGGACGCAATCCGGCTCATACACCGAGTCTCGACGCGACGGGCGGGCATGCGTGAAGACAGTCTCGTGCGCCTTGTCCAGACGTTCGGGATCAGTCACATCGCATACGTTGCGCCCTACCTCAACTGGCACGTCACCAACAGGACCAAGATCAACACGCTGATCAGACGGGCTTATAAGACGGCGCTGGGCTTAACGGAGACCACAAGTACGGCTCGGCTCCTGCAACTCGGTGTCCATAACACCGTAGAGGAAA
Source organism: Haemaphysalis longicornis (assembly GCF_048455015.1). Taxonomy (NCBI): domain Eukaryota; kingdom Metazoa; phylum Arthropoda; class Arachnida; order Ixodida; family Ixodidae; genus Haemaphysalis; species Haemaphysalis longicornis. The sequence goes on from NW_027526203.1 coordinate 302,018,892, forward strand.
TATCCGAGGCGCAGCTCACCGCGCAAATGGAGCGCCTCTCTACCACCAAGACGGGCCGCAGTATCCTGGCATCCCTAGGTCACAACCCCCGAGCTCCCAGGCGGCAACCGTGTGAGATCAGCGAGGAGGCGCAGGCCCACATCCGCGTGGACCCCATCCCGAAAAACATGCACCCTGCGTATAACCAAGAACGGCGGCAGGCGCGGGCCAAGGCCCTCACCGAGCAACACGCCCAAGACCCCCACGCCCGATACGTAGACGCATCGGAATACCAACAGGAAGGCTTTGCGGCAGTGGTCGTTGCGGCGGCTACCGGCACCAAAACGACGGCAGCGAGCGTGCGGTGCAGAGACGCCACAGATGCCGAGGAGGTTGCCATCGCTCTGGCGATCTCCGAGACCGAGTGTCGCACCGTGCTCAGCGACTCGAGGAACGCCGTGTGCAACTTTGCAAAGGGGCGAGCGAGTGTGCTCGCCGGCGGCTGCCATCATCGCCAAGCTCAAGTTCCAAGACCAAGGCAGCACCATCCGTATCAAATGGTTCCCCGCTCACGCGGGCGAGTGTGCATCTTCACCGAACCACAACGAGACGGCCCATTCGGCGGCGCGAGCGCTTACCCTCCGCTCCCCCGAGAGTGACCGTTCCGTGTGGTGGTTCGAAACCAAGGACCGAATGGCCAGTTATGGTGAAGTGACTAAGTGTTATCGCCTAGCTTGACGGACAATGCCGCCTCCCCACCCGACACTCAGTCGGTAGGAGGGCGTCATCCTAAGGCAGCTACAGACCGGGTCCCTCCCCGCCCCGGCAGTTCTACACGTGCTTCACCCAGAACTCTATCCGAGTAATGTGTGCAGTGTTTGCTCAGTGGTTCCGGCGGACCAATGGCACATCATGTGGGACTGTGCCAGGTTCCCGAACGAAGCTACCTCCAGGACATACCCGCCCGAACTTCAAAGTGCAGTGCAGTGTACAGACAAGGACACTCAACTATGGGCCGTCCAGCAGGCCCGGGGTGCGCTCGAAAAGCACAAGCCTCACGACCCGCCACAAACGGGCCAAACTGTGGCATTGCAGAGTAGGGCATAACCCCGGTCGACGCTTGGCCTACGTCACGACGCTTTAAACCGTCGGTTGCCGGCATTTAATAAAGTTACTCCTATCCTATCCTTAGGTACTCTTTAGAAGCGAATTAAAATATATATTAAGCGCTTGCTGTACCCGGCACTTCGTGTTGAGGGTCCTTGCATACAGAGAAAGCCTACAGCAGGCTTTTTACAGACTTAAAATTTGGTGGCACAACACCTTTAACAGTTATTACTTCATGGCATAGAGGTACATTTTTCATATTATGAGAAGGAGAAGGGGAACACGCGTATTGGGCAGGATACAATCTGAGAACACCGGGGCATATCGCGGTCTCAAAAAGGCACTCCTGTTGTCTTAATGCCTGAGCTCACATTTTCATTCTGCTGCCAGTCTCTGCCTTGGTTGTAAACGTACTTGGGACACAAGCGCAGTGTTCAGCATTTGCCACTCTAGGTATGGTCTGGTCGTTCACGCCATTAGGGAGGAAAACAAAATGGCAGTGCACACTGCGAAATTACATTCGGTCTCAATTCATCTATAGCCAGTCCTGCACACCTCATGTGCCAGAATACATAGTACCTCTGCCACGTAACACTGTTCCTCACCTTCCTCTTCTCAAAGCATTATGCTAAGCACTTGGCAAAGATAGTGATGTCGGCAGAGGTGTAGGCTAACTGAGGTGTTTGGGTCGTGACCAGACTCCTCGGTGCACTCCTACAAGGAGCATAGAATGTTGCCTCCCTTGCACCAGAGTGTATCATTTATTCCTTATCAATATCATGCAGCAAGCTGCAAATGTCCGCCTCTTCCCCTTGGTACTTTTTTTCCCCCTTTCTGATTGCAAGTCCAAGCTCCAAGCTTTGTTTATTCAAATACAGCCATTGTAAATACAGCCAATTGTCTGATTATAGCAATTGAAATAATTAAAAGTGCAGTGTGTACAGCCCAAGAGACGTTTTTTACAAACCTTGTTGCCAGAAAAGTTACTTTCAGCATGTATTTTAGTGGAGTTACCAGAGCGCGCCGTAGGGTGTAGGGTGTGCTGGTGCTCCATTTATTATTCCAGAGTTCCCTAGGGTACTCCGTGTATTAAAGGAGCCATGAAGACCAAATACAAGTTGGGTTTATTAGAAAGACTGCTTAGTCCCTATAACAATGATACCAATATCATCGCAATCTTCGAACAAATAACGGAGATATTCAAGAAAACGTGTGAAGCAGTCGCGACCCCCTAGCCAATTTCCCGCAACTTTTATATGACGTCACGGAACCTTGTTTGTGCGATTTGCCGCCGCCTAACTGACCTGTCGCGACGACACATGACTGGACGTCTGTAATGGGGCCTCTAGTTCCATTTGACCGCATCACTTGAATGCTAACGTGCAGTTAACGCACTGAAAATTGTGTTTTATTGTTGGCCCGTATGACGTCATTCTTGCTCATAACACGTCACTGTGGCGCAAAATTTGAAAGTTTTTAAATACTTCTTGCTTTTTTTCGTTAAGAAAACATCTTTTGTGGCTGTAATGGAGCTGAGTGAGATACTGAATACCAGTTCTTTCAAATTAAACGAAGTTGTATTTTCTCTTCATGGCTCCTTTAAGTAGTGAACATGCTTAGCAAATATAGTGTCACATAACAACAGGGATATACACTGTGCTTCTTTGCAAGCTATTTAAGCAGCGCTTTTTTTTTTGTTGTTATTCAGAGGAAGAGCGGTAGGCTTAATTAAATGTGCGAGTGATTTCTTCAGGATTTCCCTTCCCAGAAAGCGTACAAGCATTTCTTTTTTCCCAGATAAATGGTGGTCTCTCTTGACTGAAGCTCAATTTGAAGACCTACTAACGGTGAGCACCCTGCCTGATCAGTTTGGTACTACGTAGTGCTATTATTTGCACTTTTGGGGGAATATATAGGTCAGTGATTTCGTCCACACACACATGCCTGCACATGCACATGCTCATAGTTTGTTACATCAAAGAACAATCAGGGTCCCGGTCAGGCTTCTAAATGAAGCTGATCTAGCATTACACTTGCATTTGTTCAGTTATGGGTGCACACTGTCCAGTCATTATAAGAGTGGCTATCGTATCAAGCAGGGGTCGGCAACCTGCGGCCTGCGGGGAAGCATTATGCGGCCCCCAGCACGATGTCAGATCCCCCCTCTCCTTGTCACTTCCTATCTACCTTAAAGCTGACGGGGCAATTGTCGCCTCAAATGGGGTTAGACAGGAACAAAGCAACATCTCTTCCAGTTGGCATTTCCCTCCATCTTCACACTTAGCCAGATAACGTCTTCTCTTCCCTTCTTTGCACCCGTCAAATAAAAGCTCCCCCCCACCCCGATTTGCTTCGTGCAACCCGGCCCTCCACCTCGACAGGTTGCCGACCACTGGTATAAAGTAACAGTCAGCAGTGCAGCACTTGGGGCGCCTGTTCGTTTGATCATGTGTCCATGAGCATTTTTCATGTGTTGCATGTACACAGGACCTCATTGAGCATTAAAACTGGAGCAGCTGTTGAGCTTGGTAGCATTACCTAGTATAGTTTGAGTTGTTTTTTAGAGCAAAGCTTTCTATGCCTCACTGATGTCGTGCCAGGATGCACTGCAGGAAAGCCAACTTTACAGAATGGGTTTCACAAAATGATGATGATGTTAGTAAAGGCACGTCAAGCGCCTAAAAAAAAAAGATGCTTCCCGTGGTCGGAATTGAACCTGGGTTCCTCGAATTATGAAGCCGATGTAGGTATATCCGATTGCACCATTCTGACACAGTCGAAGCAGCTTCGCGTTTTAATCGCTTAAGAAAGGGGATTTGATTATTATTATTTTTTTTTTCCTCTCTCTTTCAGATATTTAAGGAGTGTGTGGTCTTTGTTCTGTCCCGTCTAATGCCGGTACGTATATTTGATTGGCTCAAGATGTTTCTGATAAATTACAAGTCATCCTGTTTTTTAGGGGAGAAAAAGCTGCATCATAGCTGCACCTTTCTGGCGCAGCTATGACGCAGCTTTACGTGTGGATAGTTTTTGCCAAGTGTGTTCTGGCTTTTGCGTGAGGAACAAATGTTCGTTCTCAGCCATGGTGCAGTTCAAAGTACCTGAATTCACATGATTTTATTAAGCTCCTGAGCTTATCCCAAAATAATATAGCGTAATGTGGCCGCAGTACCTCAGATGCCAGGGGCTAAATTTGAATGTAGGTCTCCAGTATGCCAATATAACACTTTTCTTTTTATTTTGTGCAATTCAATTCAGTACGTGTATCACGTAGTGGCCATTCAAAGCTGTGAATATTTTTTCGATACCTTTAAGCAGACTGCTTTTTACCAAGCTCATTTCTATTCACAGGTATCCTATTTGGCACTTCCTGCTTTGAGTTTTCTAAAAAAAAAAAAAGACCAGTAATGATACCAATCGGGGTCAGTTTTTTTGGTGGTCCAAGTGCAAAATTATCACGTGTAGAAACCTGAAAACCATTACAGTCTAGCACACGGAGTAAGATAAACAGGAGCGCCAACTTCGCTCTCTCCAACGGGCCCTTAATGTCCCTCCCTAAGGAGCACAATGTAGATGGCGCTACGAATGGCGCAGCGGTCCCCGTGCTTCGGAGCTGCTCAGTTCGCGGGGCGCGACAGCAAGGCGCATTCCGGCTGAATTTGTCATCTGCTTCGGAGGCGATTCGTTTGGTGCAGCTTCGCATCCGTTGTGGGCCTGATTAACTGGTTCGACAGCACCTCCTGGGTAACCAGTACGCGACGGAATTAAATTGTAGTACGGCGAAGATACTTTAAGGATTTGTTTGCAGACCGGGAATACGAAATGTAGAGACCACATTCAGACATCTGGCCGCTAGAGAAACGCTTCCTTTTTCGCACTTCGGGCCACGAATGGCACTACGTCACTACATTCTGTAAATTGACGAATGGGAATTCTGTTGTGTGCTACGTGTATTACAAAAGCCAACAGAAGCCAACTAGTTCTAACAAATAGCGATTTTAAAAGTGCCCTCCACCTTCTCACCACTTGTAAACTAAACTTGCTGGCTCAAAATTGGAATGAATGCTACACAGGGAGTTCACATGCCGAATTATTTCAGTATCTCTGCTTGTATCACGCAGGGGTGTAGCCCCAAGCTTTTTTTGTTCTTTTTTTTTGGATCTGCATACGACAGCACGCATTGATTATGCGTACTGCTAGTACTGCATACCACGCTACTGTATAGCGCACAGCGCTCCAGATAACTACATCCACACAGTTGAAAGCAGCTTGCTCCCTGGTGCAGAGCGCACGTAAAACGTGGAGTGTTGCTTGAAAAATGATGATTTGGGCTAGGTGCTTCTGAAGGCAAGACTGAGTTTCAAATCAACTTAACGATTTGAACTGCATGAACACCTGCTTCTTTCATCAATTCAGGCTAGTTGTGAGTAGTGCCAAAACAACCACACCAGGGGCACGCGGGGGACGATTCGAGAAATGTTTCCGTATCACAACTCTGCTTAGTACCAATATATGTTCCACACTTCTTCGACACATCACTTGCTTTCTCCCCCTACCTCTGAGTACTTGCTGAGTACTTTTCTGAGTACTTTCTGAGTACTTGCGACCCCTAAACTGGTTGTGCAGCTATTAATTACGACACGTAGATACGACATGCAGGGGTCGATGCCGCCATTAATAAGACAGATAATAAGACAGGTGTATATTCAGCGCATGTTACAAATTTAATTTAATTTATTTTAATTTATTTCAAATTAGATGTAATTTTAGAAAACATGCAAGCACTTCTTATGACGCAATATAGGTCATTATCTGGCTTCGCTCTTTATTTTAGAACAACTTTATTTTCACAAACCAGGTCATCAGAACACTTTGTTCAGCAATGCATCTGGCGGTATGCACTGGCGGCATCGACAAGATTACACGACCGCACAGTGACAGTGAACATCGGGCTGTAAGTTACGACGCGGGTTGAAGCAAAGATAGCGTTCAAAATTCTTTGCTCATGTAATGACGCTGACAGCACCTTTCCATATTCATGGCAAGGTGGCAGCCGTAAATTTCTTGGGTGGAACTGTATGCATCATTGCCGCACGCCTATGTCGACTGCGGATGTATACATTGCGTGTGTGCAGAAGAAGCATAAATCGTTAAGCGCGCGGCAGGGTAGCGGGTGACCAAAAAAGAGCGATTTTTGTGCTGTATTGCTTAACCGTAAGCCGAATCAGGCTGAGTGCATGTTGCAGTGTGCGATATCACTTTGGCTCATTTCTTGTGTGGTTCTTCCGAAATTGTCGTTGTACAATTTCATCTTAGATCTCCTCGGTTATAACGATATTCTTCAGTCCGCCTTGATTATTCCAGACTAAACGTTCCCTGTTAGAGGGTAAGCAGTCGTCACATACATGGCGGTGTGCGATTACCTCGCCGCTCATTGCGGCCGCACACCGTGATTTAGATTCCGCGCGCGTGTCGTGATTGCGCGCAGAGTTTGACATTTTAGAAGACAGATGTCACGGCGAAGGGAAAGAATATGCTCCGAAGAGTGAGGAAAGGGAGAGCAATGTACAAAGGCACAACGACGAGAGGGGCGCGAAAGAGGAAGAGAGCTAAGTGAAAGCTGGGCGCCTGGTTGCGGGGGACATTATTGTCCCTCGCAAATGATTTTTTCTTGGCCACAGTCGCCACTCCTCCTTATCTTACTCCGTGGTCTAGCTCGCATAATGAACGCATTGGGAGATGGAAATCAGTTCGTTATATCCATTTTTCACTATAGATGGACATTAAAATAAAGGCAAGATAAAAATGATTATGAAGGCGCTGCCTACGTACGGATGTTGTACCGTCGTTACCCAACTTTTGTGCACCCCTGATCATAACTATCTCGGCATTTTTTGTGCAGGAATGAAACGTATATCCTCAGATTCAATATAAAATCACTTTTGCCATTGTACACGTATTGTAGAGCTCTTGCTGGGACATACCACCTCGTTCACCCCGCCATCTATTGCGACTCCTTTTCTCCATTTGTCAGGAGAGCATTCGCGTGGCAAATCAATGAATACAATTTCCTTGAGGCTGCGGCAAAAAATCATCAACAGAAAGGAGCAGGGCAGGTATGGAGATAGCGAGATTGTGAGCCGACCGCACCTAGGTCGCTTAATGAAAGAACGCTAGTTTTTTTTTATTCTACGTACCACAATGGGGGGCGCGGCCTCAGAGAAACGGCAAATTTTCTTTTCACTGTTGATGTGCCGATGCTCGGTGAGGGACACGCAAACGCTGGAAGAGCGGCAAGTGCCATGAACAGGGAGGGACTACAGAACTAGAACCAGCAGTGAACGAACTCTATGATTAGTCGGCGGCATTGCTCCATGGAGAAACGCTGAGAGCGTGTCTTGCTGTGGAGCATCCCGCTTCTCCGCACTGCGAGCTGAGACTGACTCACTTTTCTCCGTTCTATGCGCCCACTCGAGGCGTGGTCTGCGCGCTGTGGGTCAGCAGCTCTGTTTTAATTTCTGTTTATTTTAGCTTTGTCTGACTTTAATAGCCGTTTTGCACAGAATTTGACGCATTTCTGGCGAGTTTTATTTGTTATATTCGTGTTGGCCCTTCAAAATTTTTCGTTAAAGTGGACTGAAATTGCCTTGCAAGTATACAGATGGGGACGGGAAATAAAGATTTGTTTGTTATAGCCAGGATTTTGTTAAAACCGGGTTTACTATAAGTGGCTGTTGTGTATTGCAATAGTTTACAGGGACACAACAGCGTTTATTTGACGTCAATGTTCATACCACCTTATATGGCAATAAGTTTTAATAAGGAAGTACAGCAAAACCTCGTTAAAGGGAAATCATTTTAACGAAAATTGCTTCCCTAACTGAACATCATCATCAAAAGTGATTTTTTTCAGAATTGGACTTTTCAGCGAAAACTACTCTTGTTGAGCGAAATTCCTGATAAGTAGAGCATATCATACTGGTGCCATCAAGTTTCGTGTAACAAGGTTGCACTGTATCTTGATTAAAAGGTGCGGTGCACAAGTATTTCGTGGCCTTTGGTTTTCTGCACCTGAGGATAAGAGCAGACAGTGGGGTCACTTGGGGTCATCACCTATTGAAGCAGGCAAAAATCCTTCTCATGGCTCTTGTGCAGTGAAACAAACTTCACAAGTATCATAACGTAAAAGTGGTAATCATTGTGCTTGTTCACTTCGTGTGCCGTTTCTTAGTCTTAAAAACACATCTGCCAAGTGTACTGATATACCACAAATCACTCAAGTGGCATGATGAGTCTCACAGCTCACTGCACTCAACTTCAGTAGGGTTCCATACTCACAGCAGCAGCTGGATTAGCTTGCCATGTGTAGGCAGAGAGTTGAAGTAGTAATCTTAAGTTCTACAAGTAATAATCAGCTGCTTGCACTGTGTCATGTTAGTAGCTTGTTTTTCATGCCATGATATCTGGATTTCACCTCCCTTCTGACTGGGGGCAATATTTGTCTCCTCTACTTTTTTTAAGAGCAACTTACCAGATTAAATTTGTGAGATAACATCTGAGTTTTGTAGTTCAACTATTGAAGTAAAGCTACAGACCTCCACTGAATACTGATATAAAGGTTTGCATATGTTGGCCTTCACAGTGCAGCTATTGATAACGGTTCAATAAATTCACAAATTCACGAGTCTTGTTTGGTTGTGCTCATTGTGAGACTTTGACCACGGGGAACTGCCTTACTTTTGGCTAAATTGTTGGAGCAGTCTGGCGTAGGCTCTTCATATTTCCTCAACAACTCAGTATACTAGTTGTACAAGTTATATTAAGCTGAGTAAGTTATAGTAGTACACTCAAAGAGAAAAAAACACAAAAGTGACTTTTTTGCATGTCTGCTAATGTGCTACTCGCCTGGGAGTAGCCAAATTGAGTCTTTTGTGGCCATTGTGTGCGTACAGAGTAGGTGTGTAATGTAGGAGAGCATGAACAACATGGGCGTTTCGGGGCCAAATGTCAATGCTCTTGTCCTCTGCGCTTGCATTTTTATCGAGTGCGTTTCTCTGCGTGCAAGAGTGCAGACATCTGCAAGGGTTTCTGTTGTTGCAGACGAAGCAGAACCATGGACACCTCAAGCTGGCCCTGGATGTCTTGGCTAAGCTGAACACTGTGAGTGGAACCAAGGGCCTGTTCCCAAAGACCGGCATGGCACCTCAAATGGGGTTAGACAGGGACAAAGAAAGATGGCTTCCAGTTGGCGCTGTCCCCCATCTTTGTCCTCATTTCCTTTCTTTGCACTGGTATCAAACTTTAAAGAAAAAGAAAACTAAACAAGGAAACATGATTTCTATTCCAGTACTGTACATTATTGTCAATTCGCAAATTTTTATTCTTTGCCTGCAAAGCCCCTTCCCCCTCCCCCCGCCCCCAGTTTGTTGTCCGGCTCCCACACTGTCGGCTTCATGTAACTCGGCTCTCTGCCTCTAAAAGTTGCCGACCCCTGTTCTACACTGCCCCCCTCCCTACTCTCGTTTCTTTCCGGCTTGGTCTCTGCTATTGATGTCTATCACGGTGCTCACCGCATTGTCTGGTCATTTGTTTTTGTTTTTTCTCCTGTTTTTCCTGTGTCGTTTGGTATAGTCATCATTCATTTTGATTCCGCTGCCAACCGGTTTGCTTCGTTGCCGGCTCCCCCCGCTTTTTTTTTCTTGGGCTTATCTTGTGGAATCCTCCATGGCACCCGCCAGCATTTGTTTGCTTTGTTAGGTCATGACTGGCAAAGAGCACATAAGGTTCGTTTTGATTCTTCCTCTCTGCACACAATGCTTGAAAATGAATGCCACGTACACTTGGTGGTAAGATCAAAGGAACTGCAGAGGCAGGAAAAAACGTGGAGCTACTGCTTGCTCTTGCATCGGCATTTTTGCCAATAACGGACTTGCGTTTACCTGTTCCGGCATGACTTGTTTCAGCCAGGGCATACGCATCATTTTTGCTCTTGCCGTGCTCAGCCCTGTCAACCTTGTCAAGCTCATATCATGCACGCATGGCGCACAGCTGGCAACTAGCACAGAATGGCCTCAGAATGAACAAAGTGGTCGGGGGATTTTTTTTTCCTCTTAGAAATTTGGGATTTAGGTAAGGCGCTTGCAAATTAGTACGCATAATGCAACTTAAGGTAGGTTTTCACAAATTACGCTACGATGGAAGTTACACTGTAAATGTGAATCTTAGCAAATATGTCTCACTAGACCGTGCACTAGGGCGGTATTTACTCACACCCCGATCGTACGGTAATACGGCATTTTCGTGCAGTCCCGAGAAAGTCGTATAGGGGGGTTCCACAGTAGTTGCCTAGGTTCAAAGGTGTGCCTGAGCGAGGCCTGGTTTCGCTCTTTTGGGCAGAGACCCATTTGCGATGACTTTTTGGTCTTCCTCCTTTTTGTTGTGCTTTAAAGCTAAGGAATGGGTAGAGGTTGAGGCGTAGAATCTTGACTGAAAATAATGAGCCTCCCTGTTAAAATAATGAGCCGCACTCATTTACCCATGTCTATCATCTTTCAGGTGAACAAAGAGAGTGGTGGCCTAGTTTCCTACGAGCACTTCTACATACCTGATGTCACGGACAAAGTGGATGTGCAGCTGGACTACATCCAGTGGATTCAAACAGGCAGGCAGCAGCAGCGGGTGAGGTCTTCGTAGGGTCACTGGGGAGGTCAAAAGGAGTCCAAGGACTTCCATAATGCTGTTGGTGTCGGGTAACTGAGATCACATCATACAGTTGTTTATACCATTTTTCTCACAGTGGCCAACTTTGGATCCAGTTGCTTAGAGCTTGTCACAGCATTGCAAGAACGGTGCCTGCCACGTCAGATTACTGGGCGTAATTATGTGGATTATTTATGCTTTTGAGGTCTTGTGGTACAGTATCTACTCAGCTTGGCCCTATGGAGGGACTTTGTCCAACGCTGCCTGTATAACGTTGCCTGATGCGTCAGCCGCTTTCCAATCGGAGCCATAGGAAAGCCTGAGGCATCTCCACAGGCAAGTGACACAACACGGACCAGTGAAGAAACTAGCATTTTAGAGGCCTTAAACATGGAGGCGTAGGACCACCACCATGCAAAGGCTGCACGAACCCTGTAAATAGTTCGTATAGTTTCTGTGGAGTGGGGCTGCCCAGCAGACAGTACTCAGGCCGGCAGCACACAGAAAGACTAGCAAGCGGGGAACGGCAGGCAGCTGGAAAGTGGCTGCTTGGCCATTTTCAGCTGACGCGATGGTCAGTGTTGTACGGGCGGCATCGCCCTGTCCCATAGTGATTCAGTTCAGTCACAGTTGTTTATTTACGCTGATCGCCATCGCCAATCTTGAAAGGGCCCAGATAGCACAAGACTGTCATGGAACTAGAAGTTGTAACATTTGTTATAACATGGGGTCCACTCTCGCAGCTGCAATAGAACAACAAAACCTCATTGTGCAGTGCTAGCTTTTCCCGCCTTGCTTTTACTGTATTCTCATTTTTCATCTGTCTTCCTTTTTCTCGCAAGACCAACAAGGTGTACTTCTGTGACTACCCTTTTGTCTTCAACGCTCAAGCCAAGACGCTCATTCTGCAGACTGACTCACACATTCAAATGCAGGTGATGAACTCACCCTGTTTATGCATACCCCTACATAGTCTATTTAGTAGGTAATCGAGCAAACATGGTCATTAAGTAATGTTAATGGCAGCTTCTAAATAAACCGTTCAGCATGCCAGAGCATGTCAATCAGCCTAGGGGAAGCCCCTAAGGTGGAGTAAGTCTCTTCAAAGTAAAATGTTCACATCACCATGCACACACTGTCATATGGCTACCTAGAAAAGCCATACAGCTTTTTCAGGAAACTTCACAGTGGAAGGAAAATTCGTCTTGGTGCAGGGCTTGAATTAAGGAAACGCCAAAATTTTCCAAAAGGTCAGATGAGTGTCAAAATTTTTTCTTTGTAGAAAAATTTTTTCTTTGTAGAAACTTTGTAGAAACTCGTAAGCTAATCTTCTAGTACTTGTCTCTCACTTCAAGTATTGTCACTTAGCTCTTCTGCATCAAACGACAAGCTACCTGGTTAGCTCACTAGCCTCTTCGTTAGAGGAAACACTCCAAGCAATAATATCAACCATCGAAATCGTTTGTAAAGGGACAGAAATGTTTATTATTCCACTGACATACGGAACAAGTGTAGGAGCATCGCTTATGTGGCATTGAAGGAGTAAACGGTAAACATAACATGCCTTCTATTTTGGCAAAAAGTGATTGAGGCTTTTGCCTGCACACCCACAGCATTTTTTTGTAGGAGCTGGCTGTGTATTTATCGGCACCAACCGTGTCGTTTATTAGAGTGGAGAACGTGCTATAGTTGGCAGAGCTGCCCCTGCACTGCCGTGATGGTTCTCTTGGCCTGTGTTGTCCTCGTAGCAAGCAATGGAGACAGCCTGCCAGCAGACCATTGCCAGCCTGATCTTGCCCGTGGTGCCGCCTTCCAATCCGTACCTGGTGTTGTATGTTGGTCGGGAGAACATAGTCAACGACACCCTCAACCAACTCGCTGATCAGTCTGCCGCTGACCTCAAGAAGCCCCTCAAGGTGACTGGCCTGTGTGGCTTCACAAGCATGTGTCCTGGTGCCATGCGAGTGGTTCTGCCAAGGAGTTCGGAGAATGGCACTGTGTTTGAGCAAATAGAACAGGAAATAGTTGGGATTCATGATCTTGAATGCCAGGCAAAAGCCAACTTAACTGGGCTCTGGGTTGACATTATAACACTGTGGTGTGCAATACTTACGGAATTCGTGGGTTCCTGTAGACTCAAGTCGACCCAGTTTTCCAAACCCAAGTGGGTATTTTGGGTGGGAGGAGTTGACCTGTACGTGAACTAATGTGTGGTATTCTTTGAACTCCTACCATTTTTTTCCCTCACAATACGAGGAAGTACGCTAGTTCAAACATTCATAACTGCTGAACGAAAACCTCATGAAGTGACCTCATTTCTCTGTTTGCTTATCAGTGGCATGATAAAGGTCCAAATAGGATGGGAAAGAGGGATGAGCCTGTGGCAAGCTACATAACCAAGGCTTAGTAGTTCACTTTTGATAAATAAAGCAGTTCTTCTTGATCGTTAATACATCAGGGGCCCTGTGTGGATTGTCAAAGGGGCACAGCATTGTCATTATGCAGAAGGGCCAACATGGAAGCGTGTCCTGTGCAGAGAAGCCGGACAGATGCACACGCTGTGTGGATGGGCCAACCTACGAGATGGCCAAGTGCAAGCTCTAGGTGGCATTGGATATATGGGGGATGGGAGAGGCATTGTGTACGCTTTGGACAGTGTGTACGCTTGGCACGGAATCGATGTGGCCAAAAAAAGGTTTTGGGTCAGAAAAGAAAGGGAGCGAAAGTTTGGGGTAGAGACGAGGCAGGGTTGAGGGCTGTAACTAGAAGGACCCCGCTGGCCCCTGTTTGAAAAACCCCTGAAATACCTCTCAGCTGTCTGTTACAGCAGGAAGTGCAGATGTTGCTGTGAAAAAAAATTTTTTTTTGTCACAAAATGAAACACTTGTCAGAGTGGGGGGGTTTTCTAGAGTGTGTATACTTAGCTGTACAAAGTGCACACTTAGCTTCTGTTTATATAAACTATGTTCATGTTGAAAGTTACACAAGCTATCTCACTTCAGAAGTTGTTTTCAGAGCAACATATTAGAACTTGTCTGCGCCTAAAATGGGCTGTGTGTGTACAACATTTGAATTACGAAATTAAGTATATGAATGAATAAATGATAAAATTCTTTATTTGAATTCAATGCAAATACTCTAGGAAAGCTGGTTTTATTTATGAAACTAAGTTTAAAATACATTTCTAAAATAAAGAAGCTAATTCTACGCCAGTAGCTGTCAACGTCAAGGAAGTAGATTGACAGTGACACTCAGGCATAATACTGCCACACAAGCCTTTTTTTTTTTACTAGTTGTGCATTTCATTGGTTTTGTGATGATGACTATGATGGTTTGTGTGGTTATGAGGACACCCTGGGTGCTCACCAAATGATGGCAGTTCAAAAGTTGGCAGAGTGGTGTTACAGCAGGAGCTGACAGGCATACTGAATGCCCAACAGTACTGGGCATCTTGGTAGAGGGCTTGCACCTTTTTCAAGGTCTTTTTTTTTTTTTTAATTTGCAATTAGTGATGGAGCCGACACGGAAAATGTAGGCTCATGCAAGGGAACGTGAGCCAGCTGCAGAATTACTACATAATCAGGATTAAGTGAGGGACACAAGGCATTTTTCTGATTGAAAATGGAAACTTCATTCATAAGAAGTAAAAAAAAGTTGAAAATTGTGGTGGTCAGTGTAAAATGTGCCATTATCACGGACTCATGCCACGCACTTATATGATGCAAGGGCATTCATTTGATCTTAAGTATGGTACATTAGATCATGCTAATGATGGTTGCCCTTACTCTAGTATTGTAACTATTGCTGTTAGTGCCAAGAAACTAAATAATATGGGAGGACCTCTGCAACCTGCCACTTATTTTTTTTATTCTGTTTTTCTCTGCTAGGTTCAATTTCATGGAGAGGATGCTGTGGATGCAGGAGGTGTAAAGAAGGCAAGACTACTTTTATTGCCTGTCCTTACACATACTTGAGTCTGTTTGAAAAACTAAAATATGCCAATATAGCTCTCTTCACTCCTAGGCTTCTTCTTACAAGGCCAATGCTGGCGTCCTTTTGTTGTTAATATAGTTTTAGGGGGTATAATATCTATGAAATTTCAAAAGAACGTCTATGAAAAAGAACATGAAAACTTCGCTGAATGCAAGGTAGCAGTTTGTAGAAGCACCTAGCAGGGGCCTGTCCTGCCTGACCTCTCTGTGTTTATCCAACTTACCAAGCCAGAACCCCTGGAAAAAGTTATCTTTCATCTTGTAGTGCACACTGTGGGGGTTGCTGCTATAGAGAGGGCTCTATTACCTAGCTAGCAAATTAGAGCATGAGAACCAAAGCCGCAATCCACCACGCAGCATCGTGAGGATGCCGCTGAGGGTTCAATTGGCTCACTTGAAGGTGCCAGTGATGCGCTCAGAGGCAGGCGATGTCAACAAACAACGCTTTATTGCTCAGTCAAAATGTGCTACACTTGCTGGACCAGCTGTCCCGAGCTGTCCCGAGGGAGGCGATGTCTCCAAGGGGCTATGCAGACAAAACGCAAGTTTGGTTCGTTCAAAAGATTGCCTCGTTAGAATCACACTGACACCACTCTTAACATAAACTTCACTCAAATAAGCAATGTAATTAGGAAAAAAGGGAGTGGCCATTAACTGCAAAGGAATTTATGATGTCATATGTGTCAGATCTGCAATTGGCTGAGGCCAGCAAAAGCAAACACAAATTAGGCAGGGCTAATAAGCTTGCCGAACAAACTATTTGCGCTTACATTTAAAGCAGACTCTTTTTATAGTAGTAAGAATGGTGGGGTAAACAGTGGAAGTTACGAAAGTGCGCATAAACATAGAAGTACCCATGCGTACTGCTGTTGGTACTGCGCGCACAATGCTTGTTTTAGCTCCGCACCACTGCGGCACTTTCGGGTTATCTCAGGTGACACTGGCTGATTGGCGTAAGCGACAGTGTCATACATGCCGATATTTGTCGAGCGAACACCATGTTTCACGAAATGATTATTTTCTACCTGAACAAAAACAAGCCAGGTACAAATACGGTCAAAAACAAAGCAAAGGCAGAAAGTGACCTGCTGCGGTATGGTGGTGCCATCTAGGTTGACTAACGGTAAACAAGGCTCCACAGCACACTGTGTTTATCTTGAAGACCTGCTCTTGTGATGTCATTGCAGACGTCATAAAAACACTATTTGGTGGGAGAATCAAAATTTTAACTTAAAATTAATTTTTCAGGGTATAAAGCATCATTTGCTTCTAGATAAGCACTGGGGGCACTGCAAAACACGATATCCTTCGTATAAAACAATCCTTTATTTTGTCTGCATGGCTCCTTTAAGCCGTGGTGGCCGCAGACTCCATCCAACCTGTAGCGCGGGACTCGCCTCGTCTCGGAGTCAAGGAACGGGATCTCCTGGTCCAACACGACACGCGCAGTTCCAGACAATAGCAGAAAAAGCCCTGAGGAGAGCAAATCTACTCCATGTGTCGCCTCGGTTGTGAGAGAAGGGTGCCTCAAGGGGGAGGGAGTGCTGGCGGGAGGGGCTGGCCGCGCTCTGCAGGCGGGAGAGCCCACACGTGAGGGACGCCACCAAGGCAGCATCCCCGTTGGCAGCGTGAGACTGGTAGCCCTAACGACGCAGCACAGCACGCATGGGAACCCATGTGGTCCCCGCAACACTTCTCATGCAACACTGAACACAGGCTTTTCCCTAAATGGCACCAACTTGTGTGCATTTTTCATAATCTACAACTCTGTTTCAAAGATATGCACTTTCAATACAAGCTGGCGATGGGAAATGGTGTAGAGATTCTACAGACAAGTGTGACGAAAGTTTTCAAAGTACAAAGCCAGCATGAGAAGGTGATTCCAAGGGTAACCAATAAGCAGGTGCATGGTGACATCACATCACGACAGACCTGCTGCCTGACCCAGTCAGGTTTGGGGGCTTTGCTTTACCTCCACAGAATGCTTATCTTTTTGTTAAAACTCAATTCTTATTGGGCAAACGTTTAGACCTAATTTTGTTTACCCCACAGTTACAATAACTGCACCGTAAATTTTCACCAGTTTTATTATTTAAAGTCTGATTACCCTTCTGGTGCTTCAGCCAAATAAATTCTGCAGTGGGAAGTGGCCAAAGTGTGTGATTGGTGCCATTTTCTTTGCGGTGCACCTTTGGCACCATGTTTGCAAGTTGACACTGCTATGTCTTAGTGAAATTTTGCATTCCAGAGCTACCCTCGTGTTGAAAGTGGGTAAAACAAAACTGAAACTGAAGCTACAATTTGCGTGCTAAAGATGGGACAGCATGACTTGTCCACAGGTATTGGATTTAAGTTTCACTGACACATTCAATGTTGTATATGGTTGTGGCAAGGAAAGTGGTGAGTAAATGATTGATTTCCTTGGCGAAAGCAAGAAAGAAATCCTACATATTTCTTAGGTGTTTGTGTGTGTGTGCTTGCATGTGTATTTCGGATAACGTGCGGTAAGCAACTTTCCTGCACTCGCGAGCAGTTCTGCCAGTGGAGTTAGGATATACAATAATTTGCACTAATGGGGACATTTGTCTCATAATGCCAGCATTTTTAGGTGTGCAGCAACAAGGTTTCAAAGTAGGGCTCGGTTGGCTGGGACAGCATGTCTGACTTGGCTTTGAAAATGCGAATGCTTACAGAGAAACTAGTGTGGCTGATTTTGTTGTGTGCGTTTGAGACCAAGAAAACAAATTGGAGCCACAAACTGAAGTACAGAACTGAGTTGGTGTCATCAAGGCAACCGGGACAGGTCTGCATTTCTTGATGAAGGTCAAAATGTTTATATCATACTTTTAAGGAGCTTGATGTGTGCTGGTTCCAAGTGCTTCTTTTGAGTGTAGTGGCTGTGATGTTGAGCTGTTGTTTCTGCTGTCTGCGCAACTGTGCAGGAATTCTTCCTTCTGCTGCTCAAGGAGATCCTGGACCCCAAGTATGGAATGTTCACTGAGTATCCAGAGTCTCGATGCATATGGTTCAACACACAGGTGGGGTCCCCATGTCTCTGGTAGGGCATGTTTCACAGCATGTCATGGTTTCGTAGGTGGTGCCCTTAGAGCATCCGGGAATTCTGCAAAGCCCTACTCCCCTCTTTTTAGTTATGTAAAAATGTGAGGCTGAGTAAAAACAAAAACAAAAAAAAAACTGCAATTTCACCATAAAACTTTGGGGCCCTGTGATATGCAGGTTGAGCACAATGTGGTTCAGCAACACTAATAGGTAGACCTCTGACTGCCGATGTTGCAACCAGATGGGTAGTGTCGCACAATCGTAGCACTCTCAATGTATCCTCCCTCCCATCAGCATGCACCAAGGAGAAGCAGTGTCTTTTGTGGACAGAGGGCAGGAAGATGGTGGAAATTTGTTGGAAAATACTGAAGCAATGTTTCCCGTAGATCTCTTTGATGTGTGTGCAAGTGGCATAGAAAGTTTCATAGTGTGGTGGAAAAAAATCCTGGGCACTCCTGAAAGGCCCCATTACTGGAATACTACATTCCTGACGGACCTTCTCTAAGCAGTGCCATATGTTGTTTTGCCCCCTTGGAAGCACTTGAAGCCTGCGATCAGGTCAAGACAACGTGGTCTGCTCAGATCCAGTGCATTGCTGCAGCATGTGAATGCTTATTCCCTACAGCACGTATGGCAGTGGATAAAATCACTGGTCTCCGTTTTGAGTGCCTGATACATCCTCCATTTTCGGTGGACCTTGCACAGTGTACTGTTTGTTCGGCTGGACCCCTAAAAGGATTTCTTGGTGGAAGGATGTTCAGCACAGGTGGTGATCTTAAAGTGGCTGCCTATTCATGGCTTTGGAGCAGGTCCACAACCTTCTTCATTTGGATCTGTGCACTGGTGAAACATTGGAGATAGGGAATTCTCTAGAAATCTTGCGTTGTCACGCAAAAAAAAAAAAAAAAAAAAAATTCAGGTGCTTTTTTGCTTAGCTCTATAATCAATAGTGATGCGGCCAGCCTGCAGTTTGATCTGGGGCTGGAAAAACTTATGGAACTGTATCGCAATTAATGAGGGTCATCCTATCGGGGTCACTTTTGATGCCTGTAGTACGTACTTGGTTCTTCTAACGTGTGGCCATACCAGTAGCTGGTTAGAGTCAATGCACCTAGTCGTTCGGACACTGTTGACTAAATAATTTATCTCACTGCCAAAGTTGTACGGACTGCAGGACAACATTAAAAACTTCAGGTCATAAAAGTATTGTTCGATTTCACACTTTATACACAAAATACGTTGATGTAGGTTGTCTGCGAAAGTGATGTCTTTATTTTGCATTTAGCACAATTTACTATGTTTAATACAGTTGGTAGCTGCGGAGAGAAAAAACAAAATGTGGAAAGCATTCACGTATGTCGTGCATGGCAGTGTTCAGTCAAAATGATTGGGCTTGTATTCCAAGGGCTTGTTTTTTTGTCCACTTGTACTGCCAGTCTAGTGGTTTGAGCTAAAGTCCCTTTATACACTTTTAGCCAAGCAGACAGAACTTCTCCCCCACCTCTCCCCTTGTCGCCTCCTCCTCCTCTATTTCCGAAGGTGGCGGGTGCCATTTGCTTCCTAGCTTTTAGCTGTAGGAGACGCTTCTTCTAACGTCGGCTGCTTCCGACTGTGTTGGGGAGCAGAGAACCAGTCCCTGTACGACACCAGTCACGCGTGTGGCACACCTGTGCATGCAGATAGCTGGTTTCAACTCCTCCGCTCATGCGCAGTGGCGCTGATTGGCTGCTACTGTCTCTGCTCTCAATGACGTGCGCTTTTGGGAACCGGAACTGGTAGCCAACAAGGGAAGCAGAACTGTCACGTGGGCCCATGAGAAGCTTCGTCGGTGCTGCAATCATTGTCACTACTTAGCTAGAACATATAATGGGCTTAGGTTAAGCGTGGGAGCTGTACCCTGCTCATCCTTCTGAAGTATACCTAGAACAATATTTCTCTGTGGGGCTCCAGTGCAAAAGGCCAATTTTTCTGCAGAGGAGGCACAGCATTCTGTGCTGTTTGCATCACACCACTATTAGGCTGGTATTTATCCATCACAACTACGCAAAAAGAAAAAGCCATATGCACAGGGGGGGAGCGTAAAATTACCTTACGGTTTGTTTTATTGGCAAATTGCCAGTATTTGAAATGGCATAGCAGTAACCCCCCCCAGCACTTTTGCTTGTCTGCAAGGAGTCCTGGCACATTAGTCGTTAAGAACCAACCACTGGTCTAGGGAGATGCGCAATACAGTGTAGACTGCTTATAACTTATGTCGTGGGAGCCGTGAAAATCCGCAGTGTAAGTGGTACCGCACTATAAACAAAGCATGTGTGAATCCAACCACATCGCAAGCTACCTTTAAATCATTCTTTGCTTATCGGGACTCAACCGAACGCCCCTTAAAAACAGAGGCACGGTCTTGAAATTATTTTGTCTTTTTTTCCACATCAGACGCCGATGCATGGTCTAACAAACTGCGAGCGCGGTTTAACTTATACTTTGTGTTTATGTTTTGAGGGATCTGCATTTCTTAGTGTCTGGAAAAACGGATGCTCCAAAGAGGGAAGAAGCCCTGCGTACGGAGGTGACACAACATGATAAGAACGGCATCCATTGTTTTTTTTTTTTCCTCCCTCCCTCATCCATGCCTTGTGTTCGCGATGCCGAAGGCGGTTGCTTATCAGCACAACGTGCAGGTAGTGGAAACCTCTGGCGTCGTGGCTCGGCTCGCTATCTCTAGATGTTCGAAAGGAAAAGGGTGGTTGCTTATCTGTACAAGGTTCTACCCACAACAACTTACCGCACGGGGGAGGGGTCTCGCTATCTTCAGAATTGTGCTGGTAGCAAGGGCAGTTGTGGTTATCACGCGAGTGCAAACGGAATACGCGAACTAAAGGTTGCCTATTTTTTATTTTATGTGTCTAAGTTAGTGCAGAGAAGGGAGCTCGGGCTGCGTTGATGGCTGAATCAATCTTTCTTTCTTATTTGTGACCTTAAAATGATGCCCTAGCTGCACCGGTTGATCAGCGGACTGGCCATAAAACCGCACTACAAACGGTATTGTGCTTTGGGCAACCCCATTATAAGTGGTACACTTATGCATTGAGTTCTACGGAAGGCGTACCAGTGGCCATGAAAACCTGTAGTATATCCGGTCCCACACTATAAACGGTTAGGTTACAAATGGCCTACACTGTAGTGCATATAATGTAAGTAGAGGTGTTGGTGTGAGCAATGTGCACATCGATGCTTACCTGTCATCCCCACTACCGGATTTGCCACTTCGCTAGTAGTGTTTGGGAATTTTGACACCCTGTGCTTGTGAACAACACGGCTGTCACTGGCCTGCTTCTGCCACTTTTACAGAGCTTTGAGGAAGATGTCATGTACTACCTGATTGGCATCGTCTGTGGGCTGGCCATATACAACTTCACCATCATAGCCCTGCCTTTCCCGCTGGTTCTCTACAAGAAGCTCCTCAAGCAGTTAGTGTCTGTTCTCAGCCCCGCTTTCCGTCCAGCTCGACACTGGCTGGGGAGGACGCATGCTGGTTCACACAGGTCGCCCCCAGCTTTTCTCCTTTGCTATCCACTGCGCTGCTCATTTTGGAATGCCGAAACCTACTGGTGGCAAGAACAGTAGGCAGCGAAGGGTAATGGTGTAACTACCAGTGTTACAGCTTGTGCATTTCTGGTTATATTTTTTGGCACGTGAGTAAGTGCTCCAAGAACGCTAGTGTGCTTTGTTATATGTTATTGTTAACATACTTGGTATTCGGTTTGTATTGTTTGTTAACTGTGCACAGTGATGGTTTGTAAAGTAGCGCATTTTTTTTTTAGTTGGAATAGCCTTAATACAAAATACTTCTTGATAGCAGCACAGCTGCACTGATAATTAAAGTGTTACGTCGAGTTCAGACTGTTGCCGCAACTGTCGTAATAACTTTAAAGAAAGACGCCATCATGTCTTATCCAACCGTACTGCAAGACACGCCGTTTTTTTTACGTCCATAAATCACGATATATCTTTTGCATTGGTAGTCTGAACATAGCCTTAGTAGAGCTTGTTAAGCAGCACCATCCGAATACCCCCCGTTTCCTGCTTTGGCAGTGTTCTCCAGTGTGCGTTGCAGTGCACAGTACGTAGTGTGTTGTTTGGAGTGACACTATAGGAAGCTAGGGGCAAAAAATGTTACACCATTGTGTGCGCTCTCATGTGCACACAATGGTGCTCATGGGCCCACTTTTGTGGGCCATGGGCACAGCTGTGAGGGAAAGTCAGTAAGGAAAAGGAAACCCTGCCGCACATGGGCCAGCCTTGAGAGCTTGCATTTCGGAGGGAAGCACTGTGTTTGCTTTCTGCCAGCTCGTCGGTGCGTGAACACGCGGTTGTTAAGGTGTACTCACTGTCAGACATGGCAAGCACGCCACTGCTGCCACACACATGCTGGCAACCAAAGATCCCCTTGGCACTCAAAAGATTTTTGGGCCTCTGATCATGGTTTGACCCATGGCAGTCTGTGTGTTTGTCATGCAGCCAGTCTCTCTGCCTCGCCCTTTGCTTACAGTGATAGCTCTCTGCCTCAGCACTGACCCTCTTCTTTTCCCACCTTGCTTAATTCGTCCTGTCAGTGCTGCTGTCCCATACGCTGATTTGCTGGTCTTCCGTTGGCTGCCCCTTGCGTGCATCCTAATGGCCCTCTCTCCATTCTTCTCCTTGCCTTTGCTCCGCACCGGCAGCCGGCATTATTTGGCCAAGTCATGGTCCACCATTGCAGTGCGAGGCCCAGGTTGCCTGCATGCGCGTTGGGCAGTTGACACCACTCAGGTGCTGCCTCCTAGCAGTGTGTTGCAGTGGAGCAGTGGGAAGAGACGGGGGTCGACTCGAGCGATTGCGAGTCAGTGTAGTGAGATTGTAAATTTGTTTTTCGGTAAGTAGCAACCTAATCTTTAGTTCAGTAAGGAAATAATAATTCTTAATGTGGAGTTCTGCTTTTATTTGGTCAGGTTTAGGGGAACTTTCAGGGGAAACTACGCGCGCTTTACTGTTGAAAGTTTCAGGTGAGCATTGGTTGATTATGTATGCATTGAATACCTAGGGGAATGCAGAACTGTGCAATCTGTTAATGGAGTGTGTGGAAAGAAACAAAAGGAGGCTCCACTGAAAACATTCAACAATTAGGAAATTTTCCAGCCTGCAGAAAAAATTGAACACTTACCAGTTATGCATCTGGGGACATCAATATCCACAGGGGAAGCACAGTTACAAAAAACGCACAAATTAGTCCACTTTGGAGCAAAAAATGAGTTGCTTTGTTTTAAACCCTAGTGAATGGAATTTTAAAAATTGGAGAAGCCAATTACAGAAGAGTCAAACGTTCACACTCGAGATGGTGGACAGCTGTCATGAAGTTGATGCTTTACACACATTCGTAACATCGTAGAAGCACTGAAGGTAAACAGGATACTGCCGTGCCCCTGGGCAAGGGAAGGACGGTTAGATCGCAAGCAGTACCAGTGCAGCCAGCTTGATGACTGACTCTGGGAAGGGGTGCTTTCCGGTGTGCATGCGTTCTTGTTGTGCTCCTCTCTCTGTTCCATGTTTGCACCCTGTTGCAGCTGCTGGGCAGCAGCCGGGTCAGCCGGAACGGCCCCAGGCCACGCTCTTTCCTCCGCCAGCCTCTGCACGCTAGCAGCAAAGAGAACCTTCCCCAAAAGCCCCCTCTACAGGCGCGTGGCACCGCGGCTCTGTGGCGCTAAATGTCCCGGCTACTCGCAGCACTCCCCTTTTTAAATAGAGGGAAGTTTTGTGGCGTAGCTTTGACTGCTCGGCACTGTCAGTAATCTGAGATAGCTTGGCACATGTGGTCGTGCCTGGCCATGCGTGTAGCTTTTAGTGTGATCACTCTATGTCCTAATGCTGAAGGTGCTAGTTTTGCACATGTGTGCTTTCTCTGTGAAGGGAGAGAATGATAAAAACGTTTGCTACTCACACGTTTTAATGCATCAGGGAGGATGGCCGGCACATTCTGATGTGCTCAGATAAGAGGGGCGCCAACTGGGCTGCTTGGGGGAGAGTTGCCAAGCCTTCCAGCTCTCGTTAGGACTTGGACTGGGGCGCAGGACAGGGAGCATTTTCAGGGTAGCCTACGCAGTGGTCTCTGCTGTTTTGGCGTTACTCTTTGTGCAGAAAAAAAAAAGTGGTAGTGAGCGCTTGTGTTGGACTAGCCGAGCTAACTGTGAGAGAGTCAAATGAAAACTTTTATGTGGAAGCATGGAATGATTGTGCTGCACTGACATTGTAAATGCAGGTGGGCATCGGAAAAAGCTTCGTCATAGTAGCAGAGACCCCTTGGGCCTGCTTCTGCTTCGTACATTCCTTATTGATGGACAGTATCCATCAACCCATCAAGTATCCTCTTCTGAGAGGATGCCTCAGATGTGCGGCCATGGCACCCAGTGAAGGTGCCATGTGTGTACTAAGGCCTTTGGGCACTGGTCACGTGGTGTGCAATTTTGTGTAATGACATATTTTGGGCATAATGAAACATCAATGAATAAATTGGCTGCAGCAGCATGTTCATTGAGAATAAATTGAACTTTGAACCGGTTAATAGTGAATACTTCTAGTCAAAAATAGCAATAAAAATTCAGCTTTTGAGCTCGCAGCTGCTGCTGTGGCAAGCGTACCGAAGGATCTCAGCAACTTGCATTCTTCTGCAATTCCTGAGCTAGATCACTGGGTAGAATGCGTGTGCCTGTTACTGTCACCACAGTCTGCATACGCATTTACACTGCCCCCCCCCCCCCCCGCACACACACACACACACACACAATTTTTTACCACAATCGTTTACTTATGTAACAAGGTACAGGGCATATGGGGCTGCCCCAGGGTTGTAACACACATTAAGTAACATGTGTGGGAATGTTCTTCAAGGCCATTTTTGGTGTTCCTAAAATTTCAATGTGCAGCTGTCCATACTTGCAACATGACCATTCTGAGCATCTTGTGTAACATTCATGCTTCAGCAAAGTTTTCGTTTGACTAACTCGTAGTTATGGTCCTGTGTGTAGAAATATTCTACAAGCAGCGCATGCAAACCACCACAGGACCTTTTGTAATACAGGAAAGCCAATGGACAAAATAAGAAAAGGTGGGATACAAAGGTGCCTGTAAGCGTCTATATGCCGTATCTGCTCTTTGTCCATTGTCTCTTCTGTGCCACAAGCGAAGTGTGCCACACCAACTGGCTCCATGTTTAACACCTGAACGTAACCATCTTGTAAAGGTTCAAGCGCTCTTTAGGAGTACAAGCCCTTGTCGCAACCAACAGTCCATAGCCACTGAAACCTGCTTTTACTAAACCTGTTGTATAGGGTGAATTAAACCTAAAAAAAATTAATTTGCGTAGACTGTTTCTCAGACACTCCGGAACCTCTCTTTCTGTCATTGCACCCTCTTTTGAAAAAATGCTACTTACCATGGTGGTGTCACAGCTGAAGTGTTGTCTGCAATACACGAAGTTGCTGGTTTGATGCCAGGTTGCAGCTGCTATTGTTTGGTGGAAACAACAACAAAGAACAATGGCCATATATGGGGTGCTGCATGCACATTACAAAACCACTGTGGTATGAGTTACTATGGAGTCTTTCTCCATTGTGCACCTTGTACCAAGCGTGGAAAGGTTGGGTTGAAAGTGTACTGCAAAAATGAGCATCACTTTTTGATGGGCTGATATGAAGTGAAGTCAGAAAAGGTC
Source organism: Haemaphysalis longicornis (assembly GCF_048455015.1). Lineage (NCBI taxonomy): Eukaryota > Metazoa > Arthropoda > Arachnida > Ixodida > Ixodidae > Haemaphysalis > Haemaphysalis longicornis. The sequence continues at coordinate 302,044,473 of NW_027526203.1, forward strand.
CAAATTCATGGTATTCACAGTACACGAAAGCGGACTGGGTGATTCGGGTGAGATGGACAAAAATTTGCGGGAAAGATTATACAGTCGAACACGGATATATCGAACTCCAAGGGGATCGCGAATTAGTACGATATATGAAAAATTCGATATAAAAAACTTGGGCTCTGAGACCTCACCTATGGCGGACGATCACTTACCGATCGTCGCATTCAAGAATGACAACTAATTCCACAATCACGACGCAACAGGACGTTTTATTTCCGTGAAAAAAATCGCTGATCTTAGCCTGCTTCTTCGTCCAGGAAATGAAATTAAAGACGCTGGTATCAATCTTCTCGAGGCTGCACAACTAGGAAATTCCAGCAGTACGCTGCGCCTTCGCACACCATGCACAACACTCACACAAAAGAAGAACAGCGCGCACGTACCACAATAACTTTGAAGGTAACAATTCCAAGGCTCTCTGAACGGACTCCGACAAAGCGCTCGCGATGGTCATCTCCGAGAGAAACAGTGATCTCCGAAAGGTGCGGGACAACTCGCCCAACAGCAGCAACAGCAGCAAAATGCAAAAGAAGGAGGAGGCCGTCAGCGCCTTCGTTCCCTCTTCCCTTTCCCGAGACGACATCGGGGGAAGACAGACCCAGAGAGAGAGAAAAAAATACTCTTTTTCGGCAAGCCGAGGAACGTACGCAGCCGCAAAAAAAAAAAAAAAAAAGAAGAAAAGGACGTGCGCAGTCGGGGCATCCCTACCTCGCACTGTCACATTTTCCGAGCGTTCGGGCTTGTGTGCCTAGAGAGATTTAGCATACCGGGCTCCATCCGCTAACGCTACGGCGGCCGGTAGCGGGGCCGGACTGGGCAAGCGCAAATTCGTTCCGGTAGGGGGAATTAGTTTCCCGAGCCAGTCTTCGCCATTCCCAAGCATTGCTCCACATCCTCCTCAACCTCAATCGGGGGTGCAGCGACCGCCGAAGACCACCTTCACGCTCGCGCGGCGTTCGATATACCCAATGTTGGGAAAAATACGGTTCGATATAAACGTACGAATTCCTATACTTTTACACAGAATTTTCAAGGGGATAATTTATGAGTTCGATATAGACAATAATTCGATATACCCGTGTTCGATATATCCGTGTTCGACTGTAATTGCATTCACGGTTAAAAAAAAAGAAATAGCAATGGTTGTGCAAATAAGCTGTCCAGCGAGCTGTGCTAATGGAACTAAGCAGTGTACTTGCTTTTCTTCGTTTGTACAGTTTTACTCCGTGCATATGAATGTATGAGGTATTTTTTTCTAATAAAAATTTATTAGTTGCGAGTTGGCGTGGGACATTAAAGGTTCCCAAGGGACTAAATTAATCCGTAGTCGTCCACTTCGGCATGCCTCATAGTCCAAGTGTTTCTTTGGCATGTAAAACCCAAGTTCAAATGTGCATTCAGGTCAGCGTGGGCATGCTTACGCTGCCTTCTCGATTTCCGTCAATTTTTCACTGTTCCTAGTATATCTTATTTTGGTGGGTCAAGTGGTCTGCATTGTTTAAATGGGTTGTCTATGCAGTGATGCTACTCCATCACAGGCGGCGCATTTACGCTGATTCTTTGCACTCGTTCTTCGAACGCTTTTCGAAAATAATTCCTGCACTGCTGAGCTGCTCTGAATCTGAGTGCTGCTTAACTGTTGCACTACTAAATTATTTTCTGAAAGCACCCTGAAATACTGTTTTTTAGGAAATTACAAAGGGTCTTTTATCTCTCAGCACCAGTGGGGAAAATGCATTCTCACTGGAACTTCTGCCCCGTGTTTCGTGTCGGAGCTGTCATGAGCAATTAGAGGTGCCCCTCCTCCTCCTTGATCGTTGAATGCATTCTCCTTCTGGTGGGGCTTTCAAACTGGCTGGAAATAAACCCCTCTCGTGAGGCTGCTCGCTTCACTTTCTGGCTGCATGCTGCTTTGCGGTTCCAGTGTGTGCCTGCATTACTTGCCTTCGCTTTGCCTCATGCACGCCTTTCCCAAGTCCTTCCCCTGCAGTGTTAGTATTGGTTGTATCTCCTTTTGTAGGCCACATTAGCTCCACCGAAAAGAACGCCAGCTTAGGATGAGTGCAGAGATGGGGTTTGCGACCAATGACACAGTGTCGTATACGGGCGGTTCTTTTCTATTGAGCAGACACGGAGTGCACATTTCACACCAGTAGGCACATGCAGAAACAGTTAATGTTGTTTCAGAATGCTGTCAAAACACAAAGGTAAACAAAACGGTTGGTTTATTTACAAGGCATACAGTGCACTATATAAAACAAAATATTGCTTTTACGGAACATAGCCCCACCCGGATCCAGGCTTGAATGTGTGAGCATGTCTGACAATGAGGGGGTCTTAACTGGTGTCTTATACATCGCAGCACTGAAACAGTGGCTTGGCAGGAAGTGTGCCTCTGGTTGCTTTAGTACTGACCTCCAATGTTGCCAAGTAGCGCCAGTGGTAGCTTTCTCGTTTGACGTAGTCTGGTAGGGGAAGACAATGCACAGAGCAGTGGAAGCATCAGCGACTGAAAGGGGTTACCTTTAAAAATTGTTTGCACATACATGAAGTGTGCAGGGCGCAGCTTTGGAATGAATGATGTTCACTATTCAGTTTGTCAATTGAAAGCATTTAATTTTAATTTCCACGTCAGAAAAGTGTGTTTATTGAGGTCCGAACTGGTTGAAGTTAAAGAGGAGGAGTGGTGCTTAACCCCCGTATTCGGAATCTCTCCTCCACTCAAGCCTCCAGTGGAGATCCTTGAAAGCGATTTTTGCATGTAAAGGCATTGCGGCACCCCCCACTCAGCCGAGTCGAGGAGACACATGGAATGGAGGATAGACGCGGAATATGACCAGAAGTCCCCTAAGGTAGAGTCGAGGAGTAATCAAATACGAAAATATAAGCCAGTATGTGCAAAAGCAAAAATTCTTCATGGAGGTCATGTAATGGTGGTGTTCTGGTATATTTAGAGATTGCTGTTACCACACTTTACAATTATAAAGGAGGTATGCTATAATTTGATTTAAATCAAAAGAAAACAAATCTCACAATTTACCAGTTCCAGTTCATATATTTGTGCTTGTCTTTTGTTTATCCGTGATAGTGCATTGGAGGTGGGACCACTGTGGGACCCGGTTGGTCAATTGCAGAATTTTTCTCGGTATGCGCAAGCATGCTGCGTTGTCATTGGTGAATGTACATCTCTTTCAAATTTTCATCTGGCTATCACCGGCCGAGTTATGGAGTTCCCATTTGCTTTCCAGTACTCAAATCCGGCACGGTCTTCAGAATGACATTGTGACCAAAGTCTGATTGTGTAACTAGGTCACTTACATTTCCTTCTGAGTTTGTTCTGTAGCTGGCAATTCTTCTCGACCTTCGGGGCACATTTCTTCCATCAGTAGTGTCGAATTCCAACCTGCAAACAGTTTGCATCCTTTCATTGTCGAAAACTTGATCTTGGCATGAGCCTTCTGCTGGAGTTCCATACATACAGTCAAGGCAGCGACCTGACACACTTTTAAAGGTAGTGGTAATGTGGTTATAGATGCAGTGTAAATGAGCTATGTCATTCAGAAAATAATAATACAAAGAAACACACTTGCGCCCTCTTTTGCGATTTCTTCAGCACAACCCTTGTAACTTAGTCTTCTTAAACACTATTTTTGTTTAATGTGTTGGATTTCTAGTTGGTGCATGCTGATGATAGATTCATGGCCAAAAAAGAAAACAAAAACAGATCAAGTCAGAGAAAACTGCCCACGTCCTAAAGTTGCAGGTTGCAGAACCGCATCCAACCAGCACTAGTGTAGCAGGAAGTTTACTGCAGAAAAGGAGGAGGAAAGGGAGGTAGCTGTCTGGGCATGTTTCATCCCCCTGCCAAGAAGTATGCACAGGCTGTGGTTTTTCTTTAGGTGCACCTAATCCTTAAACGGGGTTGCAGTTAAGAAGTATTGTTTTCGTATGCTTTTACAAAGTAAAGTTGCCACTAGGGAAAGGGCGTAACCATCAAGGTAACTTGATAAACTTGCAGATGACCTTTGATTCAAAATAGTAGGGGTTTGGTCTTGGTGTGACGTGAGTTAAAAGCAAATAGTGCAAGAAGCAGGGACGAAAGACAGTGAGGTGAGGCAGGAGAAGTGCTTGCCCAGTCTTGTCTTACTGTCCCTCTGTATTTTTGTGCTGTTTGACTTTTAATTGGTCATTCATTTGAAGTAATTGATTTTGCTAAGAAATTAACATTTTTTTTCTTTGCTGACCACTAAGTACACACACTCTCTCTCTTTTTTCTGCTGCGGCTACAGAAAATAAAACAAACAAAATTTGCTCCTTGAAATGTCGAGAACACCTCGAACACCCCACCCCTGCCGCCTAAACCACTGCCAACCATTGCACATTGGTGGAAGCTCTAAGTCTACTACCCGTCTTAGGTTCACAGACAGTGACATCTGTAGCTTGTGCGCACGTAGTTTTGCGTCACGCTCATCCTAAACTGCCCTTCTACGTGCAGGAAGCCAACCCTGAAGGACCTGCAGGATCTGTCCCCCACCTTGGCCAAGTAAGTGGGCAACGCTGGTAAGCGTTTAAATAGTGGTGCCTACATGTGCCGCATGCTGTGCAGAGGCCTCCAAAATCTTCTCGACTACGATGGGGATGACCTGGAGAACACATTTTTCCTCACCTTCGAGGCAAGTTTCTTCTGCTCTTTTAAAGAAGGCATTCTAATTTGAGGGTTTTGCTCTGGGGAAAAATCTTTTTAAAGCTTGCGCTCCAAGTGTGTGCTTTAAATTGCCACTATAAACTGTGACACAAGCACCCTTCCTTGCATGCCAAAGGGTTTTATACAAATAAATGCTGGAGGGAAATTGGGCACTAGTGTCTAGGCAAGCCGTGCTTGAGCAAGCGTGCCTTCGTGTACTGGGTAGAGTATTCTTTGTCCTTGGCGTAGCTCGTGAGCAGGCTAAAAAATTGTCTGTGGCTGTAAAAAAAGCACAATAATATTGTTAAATATTAAATAAGACTAAATAAAGCAGCGGAGCTCCAAACGATTTATTTGTCAGAAATTATTTAGGAGGTTCATGCAAGATGAACAAGAAAAGAATATTATCCTTTTTTTTTTTTTTTTTTCTGGCTTCAAAAGTGAAAAGAAGCCATGGGGCTAACCAAGCCGATGGGGATTGTGGGGTTTATCACGCCAAAGCTACACCTGGGCTATGAGGCTGCTGGAGGGCTGTGGAGCTTAGTGGAGGGCTCTGGAGTGGAGCGTATTGGAGTGTAGTGGAGGGCTCGGGATTAATTTTGGCCACCTGGGGTTCTTTAACGTGCGCCGAACTCTCGTACACACGGGCGTTTCTGCTTTTCGCCTACATCAGAAAAGCGGCCCCCGCGGCAGGGAATCGAACCCGCGTCCTCAAGCTCAGCAGCACGATGCCTTAGTCACTGAGCCACCGTGGCGGGTGAAGGGCGAATTAAGCTCGATTGGAGAGGAATGTTGCTAGCTGCTGTGGCAGCGCCCACGACGACACATGATTGCAGCAACAGATTTCCCTCCAGTATATGTTAGTACGCTACTATGTTGCCACACACATAAGTGCATTTTGATGTCTAATGTTATTCCTAGAGTGCAAGAATCTGCCATCACGGGTGTTTGTGTTTGCTTTCTCTTTGTACCAATGCTACCAATATCTTATGTCAACAATTAAAAACAGTGCCTGTTAAGGTTGAATCTAACTAATTATGTATGTGACAGATACGGGCAAAAACTTTCTGTTCTCCTTATCCTAGTTCAGTATTTAGCCTTCGAGCGTGCAACAAGACTATATTTTTCCTAATGGTACACATATAGTACATTACTGTGATACCTCCTCCCCCTTATTTTTATCTTACTCCTTTTGCCATCAGACTTGTTTTAAGCTGCTGTTTTAATAAAGTGAAATTTTTAATGGTTATTTCTTACTGTTCATAACCTCAGCCTGTCCCAGAAATGAGGAGGAGCTGAGAATTTTTCTCGCATGCACCACATTCCTCTCCACTGTTGCATAATTTTTGACTATTTGTGGTGCTTCTTGCCATTCTTAGTGTCGCTGTCGATCTGTAGCCATGACCATACTTACCTGTTTTTGAAAGGCCCTGTACACCTATATATTACCACATTTTAATCAGTTTACTTCCATAGTATTGATATTTTAGTAATGCTGGTATTATGGGATGACCTTTTAACCCTTTCACTGCCGAGTTTATTTTATTAGTGGTCCTCACTCCGTGCGGAATCTTTCTTTTTTTTTTCTTTTTTCTTTTTTTTTTTTCGGGTTTGTTTGCTGGAGATTATAGACTTTTAATGCACTACGATGCTCTGCAGGCCATGTAAACACTTTATTCAGAATTGCCTTATCTAACCAAAATATTGTACAGCAATGCAAAACACTTAATGCCTCAATATTTGCAAAAATAATTACCAACTAATTAGGATGTCCAGGTGTTTCAAAAACAATTTTTAGTTAGATATTTTTCAAACAATGCCCCACTCAAAGTGCCACCTCACAGATAACATGAAGATAATGAGCCTTTCTTCGCTGCTTCAGTCGCATCTGACTCGCCACGGCTAACGTGGCCGTGCTGCTGAGATAAGCTGCAGCGAAGCAGATGAAGAAACATGGGCTCCATCTGTTGTCTAAAATTTACCCAGCCCAATCTATGCATTTAAGTGGCTTTTAAATAGATGTCGTGACATGTCCGCTGTATTTTTTTTTTATATGTGTTGTCTCGGGAGCGGCAGAGAGTTCGGTAAAGAGGCAACACGAGTATACTCGGGCGTGGCAGGGAGAGTGCATCTGTGGTTGCCTGAGTTATCTCGGGAGTGGCAGTGAAAGGGTAACATTGAGTGATGCTCTTTGGCCCTCACTGCCCTCGCACTATAAAACTACGCATATACTAGTGTGCTACTTGCGGGAGAAGATAATGGTATTGGTATGTCTTTTACATAGTAGAGTGCCAAAACTAAGCATGCACGTGGCACACCTTAGGCTTCCCGGTTCGCACAATATCTAGGAAGAATCGTGTGGGCTGCATACAGAATGCTAGGAGTGCGTGGGTTGCCTGTGTTATGCATGTGGACTATTGGCAAGCGAATTGACGAACTATCGTCATGGCAAGTGGATAATAACTATCGAGTGTTGGGTTTGTTTCCTATGAACTCGTACTTTGTGGCTTTTTGCAGGTCTCAGTGGAGCACTATGGTCACACTCTCAGTCATGAACTCAAGAAGGGAGGCAGCCACATGAAGGTCACGAAAGAAAACCGGTGAGGGGCTGATTAATCATCTTGGCACAAATCAGAGGCTGTTGCTTAACCCACTAGTATGAGCATGCTATGCTGTGCTAATAATTTAAATTTCTTGCCACAGTATTTGTGTCTTTATGAAAGGGAATTGCAAAAATGCTACGTGTACCATACTGTGTAGTCTTCGTACTAGGTCTAATGCATTTTCCTTCAAATAATGAAAGCTTCCACAACTGTTGTACTTGTTGCATCTCAACATGAAATATTTTGTACTTTGAGCTGTGTAGAACTATTTTTGACAGGAGTGTTTGCCTGGTTTGTCTACTATGTATGAAAATGTGTAGACATGTTGCTCCCAAAATTCCATTTGGCCACTGGGGATGACATTGTCTCTCATGTGTCCAAAAAAAGAATGCCAGTCACATTCTAGCATTGCTACAAGTGCACGTACTGATGTCAAAGAGCGAATATAACTGCAGTGTTTCTTGATCAAGGCCTTTAGATTTACTATTGCTTTCTTATTTTTTCAAATTGCCTGATGCTTTTTTGTTGCCATTGTGAGCGTCCAAGAATTGTAGCTATTAATCTCAAAGCAGTAAAACAAACACGACCTGAAAGCGTGACTCTTGACCATAAAATATTTTTACCAGAAAGCCAGGGACGTATGTTATACAAATCCTTAAAAAAAGCATGTATTGGTGCTGTAGGCATTAGGATTTGCAAGGACTGGGCTGTGCTCACACGTCACTAGATTCTAAATGAATCGAAACAATCCATGAGATATACAAATTAATGTTTAGCTCTCCACTGCAGCATGAAAGGAGGCAGAGGACAACTGGGTAGCATGCCATTGTAGCTGCGCCTGCCTGTGTACAATCCTGTGTGCTACACTGCAAAGGACAGATTTGCTAGCAGGAAGTGTGCAATCAGAGGCCACAGTTCTCGCAGCAGGCACTAAACCCTGACATTCATGTTGAAAAAATAAACAGCGCAAAACAACAGAACACAAGAAAGAGAATACAAACGGACAGTGTGCTGTGTCTTTTCGTATTCTCTTTCGCGTGTTCCATTATTTCGCACTGTTTATTCTCTTAACATTGCACACTATTGTTTTTTGGCATGCAGGATTAGAGTTTAGAGGGACACTAAGTTGGTCTAGATTGATGGCCTTGCACGGCAAAGAAACAAACAATGTAGTATAATCTTGTTGGTTTTTTTTTTTTTCAAAGGAGCCTTGAGAAAAATACGCTCAGTAGCATCTCGAAAGACATATACAGTCTACGCCTGTTACAACGGACCCTCTGAATCCGGAAAAAAACGTCCGCTGTAGCCGAAGTATGCAGTATCCGACAGGGGGGGGGGGGGGGGGGGGGGGGGGGTAAGTTTTAAAGTGGGTACTTTGACCGATTTTGCATTTGCATAGTAATCACTTTGTTCTTTCTACACGCCTACAGCACCTCTGCACAGTGTTCACGCGAGGGCAAAGAATCGCATAAATACCGTTTCCAAAGCTTAGAACCGGCACTTGGAAAAGGCCGGTCTATCTTTGGTCAAGCGTGTAAAGACGCATGATGAGCTGAGCAAATAAAGCAAGAATTAACTAGGCGCAATCATTAACCAGCTATAAAACATCAGTCGTGGCCATCAGCATTAGCTAGGCTCTTTTAAATCCCCTCACGACGAGGCAGGTTTTCCTGAAGGCTGTGACTAGCGTTCCATCCAGACGGAACGATATACAAGTGCTAAAGTTCCGTCCAGACGGAACGGAGCGCTGCAGGTTACCCTTCCGTCCAGAGGGAATACAACTGAGAGCTTAGTGTTCCGTCCAGACGAAGCCGGCGTGAAATTTGTACAGTTCCGTCCAGGCGGAAGTAAAACCGGCTGATTAGACTACATTTTTGGGTATTCATATTTGGTGTAGGGGTTGCGCCTCGGGTAATGTCTCTATCGCACTGGGTTCGATTCCCCCCAGACATGTTTTTTCTTTGCGTGGTTGTGCCAGCGTTTTGTAACAGCTAACTTCACGACCACTTTACAATTGACGCGGTGAGAGCGGTCACTCAAATTTTGTACTCAACAGAGCCAAGGCCGACGTAGTCATCGCTGGTTACGCCCGATCTCCTGTAATTATTACCAGTGATTAACAGTGAATCAGGCTAGTCAGTGAGCGGAAGCGGTTTGGCCGGTTGGGTAAAGATAAAAAAAAGACTGCTCTCAACGAGAGTTACGCTTCCTCTGGACAGAACTTTAGTGACAGCTGCCATTCCATCTGGACGGAACGCGAAGAGAGAAGTGTCGAGTTCCGTCCAGACGGAAAGGCAACTGTTACTAAAGTTCTGTCCAGAGGAAACACAACTCGCGTTGCCAGCCGTCTTTTTTTTTTATTTTTACTGAACCTGCCAAATCGCTTCCACTCACTGACTAGCCAGAGTCAGTGTGGATTATTACGCGAAGAGAAAAGTGTCGAGTTCCGTGCACACGGAAAGGCGACTGTCACTAAAGTTCCGTCCTGAGGAAACACAACTCACGCTGAGAGCAGTCTTTTTTTTTTTAGTTTTACCTAACCGGCCAAACTGCTTCTGCTCACTGACTATAGAATCACTGTTTTTTATTAATCATTATTAATAATCACAGATGATTAGACTAACTCTAGCTCAATCCGAACGGATCTCCAAGCCGCCAAGCAGTCTTTTTTAATCTCTACCCAACCGGCCAAACCGCTTCCGCTCACTGACTAGCCTGTAATAATTACAGGAGATCGGGCGTAACCAGCGATGGCTACGTCGGCCTTGGCTCTGCTGAGTACAACATTTAGAGCGACCGCTCTCACCACGTCAATTGTAAAGTGGGCGCGAAGTTGGCTGTTACAAAACGCTGGCACAACCACGAAAAAAAAAAAAAAGATGTCCGGGGGAATCGAACCCGGTGCGATAATGCCATTACCCAAGGCGCAACCCCTGCACCTAATATGAATACCCAAGATGGCGTCTAATCAGCCGGTTTTACTTTCGTCTGGACAGAACTGTACAAATTTCACGCCGGCTCGGTCTGGACGGAACGCTACGCTCGCAGTTGTATTCTGTCTGGAAGGAACTTTAGCACTTGTATATCGTTCCGTCTGGACGGAACGCTAGCCACAGCTTTTTCCGAAACCATTCGTCAAACAAATTGGATCGCTGCCTGACGTTCCCTCAAGGCAGCTTCCAGATTTTTAGCGATTTTAGTCTGGTCATTGAAACAGCTGTGATGAAATAATCTTATGACGGACAGCTGTAAAATCGAAAGTTAGACCAGTTGGACTGCGCACGGTTACCGGCAGATTGCACACAATGGATGGGGAACAACCCCCCTACTTTAGGCATTTCTTACCTTTTTCACCAAACGGAACGGGAACGATGCATGCATGGGAATAATAAAAGCCGAACTTCACTTAACCCGAGTTTTTTATTACATAAAAAAACTGACAAGGGCAGACTCGCCTCCGAGTGCACCACTTTTTTCAATTTCACCGGAGTCGCGTTTATCGCCACCGGCCTTATTCTTGACGGTAGAGCGGACCGTCTGCTTAGACAGGCCTGTACTTTCGGCGATGTCAGCCTGTTTTTCCCCATGTTCGACAGCGTTAATTACGCTTAATTTATCGGACAGTGAAATCAGCTACCCTGCCGGTCATGCCGCTGGTCGCACACACACAAAAAAAAGTCACTAGTACTGGCTTACCTTGGGTGCGCCAACATCTCGGCTGCCAGCAATGTTGCCAGACATAACAGTTTTTTTGCCAAAATAAACAAAGAAAAAGCACATTGGATGCTGGCCCCGCGGAAGTCCGCTATAAACATTCAGTCGAAACAATTTTCGCGGAAAATTTAGTCCGTTGTAGCCGATAGTCTGCTCTAGCCGGGTCTGTTATGAGCGGAGTGGACTCTATTTAAAATGCATGGGGACCAGACAAACCAACAGAAATGGTCTGTTGTAACCGAAAGTCCGTTGTTGCCGGATCCACTGTAACGAGCATAGACTGTAATTCTAACATATATGCATTAAGAAACACGGAGGAATTGCACTAGCTTTCGCTATGCAATTGCTGTGAAAAAAAATGCATAAATCAGTCCCAAAGTGTGCCCCCTTAATTGGGCTCCATTGAACGATTTCTGGAGCAGCATTTCTGAAACAGGCTGTGAAATTCTGAACAATGTGACAATGCACACTGCCATCATGTGCCATTTTCTGTGCTTGGAGCGATGATGCAAACACCTAATCTGGAAGTGGTCCGAAATCACATGGCAGATTTCATGCAGTACGTCAATTTCTTGTTATAAAATGATGCCTTTTTTAGATAAGAAGGTACTATATTAAGAAAAAAGCAAGAGAAAAGACAAGCTGTTGGAAAGCACTAAGTATACTTGTTTTGTGGTAGGCCAAAAACAAAACAGATCAACTGTATGCAGCCAGCAGCCAACCATATATTTTAAAGAAGGTCAATATAATAATTTGGTTGGGGGCATTGGGGGAACTTGCTTTTCTGAAAATGTCAATTTTTATGGTCTGGCCCCTCCTTCAGGAGAGCAGTTCAGTTTGTGTAAATTGCTTCTTGCTGTTGTGGCTTGGTCATTGACAGATTGTCTCTCCCAAGTCTTGCTATATGGTGGCAGAAAATTTGCTTTTACAGCCTTATTATTCTGATATTTGACTTGAAAACTTGACATCTAATTTCATTTTGCACACACACAAGTAAGCACTCTCTGTAAGAATTGCCTCTGTGATTTCAGTTGTGTAATAGATGTCTTTTGCTTCGTATTACAGGCAGGAGTACGTAGATCTCTATGTGGACTTTGTACTGAATGCATCTGTCAAGCACTGCTTCGAAGCATTTTCTCAGGGCTTCTACAAAGTCTGCAGCAACAAAGTTCTGGCAAGTGGAACTATACCTAAATAACTTAATCTTTTGTATTGAAGGACAAAGTTTCATGTAGCAGTTGTTGTGGTCAGAAAGTTTGGTTCGCATTTGGAATCACATGTGCAACTTGACTGTAATTAATGACCGCCTAAGTTTATTTTTTTTTTAGATGCGACGCATCTCTTTAATTCGCCTTGTCCCGCGTCGTTGTCGCGGCGTAGTCCGCATCCTCGGCGCGGCAGCTGTGCGCTCTGCCGCTCTCACCGCAGCGTCATCTGTGCGTGAGCACGGTCAGCTCGCTCCCGTCGCCGTGCCAGCTGTGCATTAGTGTGCAGCTTGCGTTCGCGCTTGCACTCGGTTAACACATGCGCATGCGCTGCTATGCGCTGCTCTCTCTCATTCCGCTGCGTATAAACGCGGTAAGTGCGCCGCTCCGCTCAGTCGTTCCGCCGCCGGCGCTCCGATGACATCGTCTGATGATTTGAATAACGCAACGGCAACCCTCTATGCGTTGCATCTACCCCATGGTTCCCCTCGCGGGAAGATGGTGTAAATTTTTTTTTTTCTGTTGTTGATGTTTTGACATATTTTATACCTTTAATGCACATTACTCGATGAAATTCTGGTTTTCTGTAAAATCAGCATTGGAATTGCCTTCCTTTGGGAGAAGTTACAATTATTTCATTTTCCTTTTTCTTTCCAGGATCTGTTCCATGCACAGGAGCTGATGGTCCTAGTGGTTGGTAGTGAGAACTACAACTGGAACGACCTGGAGAAGGTAACACGTGCATGTGCATGACAGCAAAGAATGTTAGGTAGCAGCAGCAGTATCAGTACGGTAGCCTGAACACCATGAAGTAGTTTTGATCATTGAAACGATGCATACTTAAGCAAACCTTTCCATTTTTCTAGAATGCTGAATACAAGGATGAGTTTCACCGGAACCACCCGACGGTGCGCATGTTCTGGAGGGTCTTCCATGGCCTCGACTATGAAGAGAAGAAGAAGTTCTTGCGTAAGACATTTATTGTCCTGGTTTTGTGTCATGTTTGCCTTGGCATGTAGCCAGCTTCATTTAACCGGAGTGTACTGACAGACAGCTACATTGTCTAAACACAGCTGACAGCAACTTTTAAAGCCATTTTTTCTTAATCAGCTGACTGATTATCAAATATTGCTGTTCAAAGTTAAGCACTTTGAACAGTGCTTATTTGAAATTTCATTTGTCCTGCACTGTTGAGCCTGAGCTGTTGATGAGCATCACGTTCACAATCAAAGTAGTACGGCCGGTGCCAATTGTACTATCGCCGTCAAATGAAACGCGAACACGAAAATATGAATCTAAACACACAGATAGCGTGATTTCTTTCCATGCAAGCCAAAATGGCGCTTGGCTTAGTTACTAAAACAAAGTTGGGAAATATGGCTTTTCAAACACACCAAGAGCGTGCCATTATATGAACTCTACGAACAGTATTTTTCAATTTTGCACGTTCTGGTTCATATTTTCGTGTTCGCGTTTCATTTGACGCCGACAGTACCTGTGCAGATAGCTCCTGTGTTTCAGAGGGTGCTTGTACAGTGTTCGGTATAGTACGAGTTAACACAACTGAAAAGCACCCTGGAGTGCACATATTTCGATGGTCTTCACCAAATGTGGGGCGGAGGTTGAAGATTGCAGACACAGGATCGTCTTCAGCCAGTGCTAGCAAATTCATCTGCGCGAATGCGCCCCTCACCGTTGATGGCCACACTGGCCATTGTCAGCTCAGCAGAGTAGCTCCCCCAGTTCATGTGGCAGGGGGTTGTGTGGCAGCATTTCTCACCTGGTCGGTCGCGTCCCCCTTATTGCTGAGAGCTTGCATGACCTTTTCGTGTGCAGGTTTTGTCTCAGCGTACTAAACCTACAATAATTCATCGAGACATTGCCAACTGGGAGAAATAAAATCTGCGGGTGCCTCCCAAAGTGCAATTGCACCATTCTATGGCATTCACCACAGCTGTTTGTGGGTGTGCCCGGGCCACTGCATTTGTGCGCCGTCCCATTTTATGCTCCTGTCTACGAGCAGCAAATACAAGCAGAAAGTGAAGGAGAGAGAAATGCGAGATGGCTTTTAGAGGTGTTCAACAATTGACAGCTGCAACTTGCTGAGGACATAAGAGGAAAATACGGTAGTGGAGTGGCCAGGTGCTTTGGAAAGGGGCCCACAGGAAACTTTGTGAACCACATGCAAGCCTGGAGTCTCTCAAAAAGCAGAAAAATGGAAGAATAGTAAAGTGTAAATTCGGCTGTTTTGTTCTAGAATTTTATTCTACATGCTTCAGTGCATTTGGACGGCCGTCCTTTTAAATGTTTATTTAACCAGGTCAAGGATTTAAGCATTGCCACTACATAAGCAGGAAAAAGTTGCGTGCTGTGACAAAAAAAATGGGTTTGGGGGGAGGTATGTTTTCAGTTGTTATTTTAAGTTATTTGTCTTCGAGTTTTCTTTTTATTTCTCTCTGCCATATAAAGCAGTTGGAGACCTGGCTATTGCATCATCATCAGCAGCAGCAGCTTACTAGGTCCACTGCAAGGCAAAGGCCTCTCCCATCGACCTTCAACCGCTCCTGTCCACTGCTGCTTAAGTCTATTCTTTGCCTTGAAATTTTCTTATTTCGTCCCTCTATAGAGTAATTGGCCTTCTTTTTCTAGGCCCGTCTCCCGGTGTCCACTCTGTCACCCTGGTAGTCCACCAATTGTCATTTCGCCTAATTACGTGGCCAACCCGAGTGCATTTCTTTTTTTTTTCTTTTTTGAACTATGATGTCTTCTACTGTAGTTCCAGGAAGCTCGTTTCCTGTCTCTAAGTGTTACTCCGATCATTATTCGTTCCATGGCCCGTTGAGCCGACCAAAGTTTGCTTCCCAGTTATTTAGTAAGGTGCCAAGTTTCCCCTCCATATGTCGTCGCCTCACATTTATTTATGAACTTGCCACTGAAAGTTCTGCACGACTGGCAGGTCTGGATCGTCTTGTTCGCAGGCTTTCACATCTCTCCCAAAGTGCACCGTGTTAAGACACACTAGAACCCGGTGCTAAGTCCAAAGCCAGTTACCGCACTACAAACCCAAAGGAAATGCTGTGCGCCCGGAATGCAATGATAGTTCAATCGGATAGACACTGGTTTCATAACGGAAGAGAGACGGGTTCGATTCCGACTACGGAAAGCTTTTTTTTCACCCAATGGGCTGCAGATGTTATTGTTCCCCACTGCTGCTGACCCGTACCCCTCAGGCTATCGGGGTGGCCTTGGGGGTCTGGTTTCACGACATAAAGGTCCCCGGTTCGATTCCTGGGACCTCCTCAACCACATTTTTTTCTTGAGGCTTTGAGGTTTTCTGTCTACGATGGACGGATTTGCGTTGGCCTAAACAGCTCTGCTGTTAAAATATTGAAAATTCCAAACAGCCCACGTGTGTGGTATATTATTTGCTAAAGACACATTTTTTCTGTTAAAAAAGGTGCTACAACAGGCCTGTCATCAGTTACTTATTGATCCAGGAACAAATATCCCTTCTATTCAGAATATGCTATATTCTAAATAAGGGCAAAGAGAATGTAAACTTGGTGAAACTTCTTTCGTTGTCTTGTAAAGAATTAGCAGACTACCTGGACCCCCTCAGTGACCTGCAGGAACTTCTCGCTTTATATCTGTAGCTGCAGAACTTCGCAGTCATCGCATTGCGCCAGTGCGTCTCATACGGCCTCGTGTAAACTAAGCTTCACTTGCTACTTGTTGCCACAATGCTTTGTTCTCATGCCCTCAAAACCTTTTGCAGTTGTCCCGGCGTCCGCATTGTTTGCTGCAAAAAAACAATCGTCACAGCTAAGTAGTAACATCCTGAAAAGATGCTCCATGGTGGCTGTTTTTGTAATTAACATTGAGTGAGAGCAATGCAATTTTGCTTCTGATGTACCAATGCCCAATTTGTCATATGGAATCGATCCTGCACACAGAAAAAGGAAATGGTGAAAACCAAATTTCACCTCAAATTTTGCCTGCCGTAACTGATAGTCTGTTCTAGGAGCATCCATTATTACTAAGTAAATTGTTGCCTTTGAAGTGTACATAAACCAAAGGAAACCAGTAATAGTCTGCTGTATCTGGGTCTGTTATAGAGTTCACTTTAGTTTGAGTTTGTGTGTGCTTCTTTTTTACATCTATTTATTGTTATGCATTATCAGGAATAAGTTTTCTCAATTTATTAAGCTGCTAAATACTGCTGAAATTGATCCCGTTTGCATTGAACGTCTTTTCGTTGCTCCGTGTACCAGATGTGCTTTATCAGTCAGGCTGTGGGGGCAAAGTTTTTGTTATTTCATTATTTCACTAGTTGAGTGTAGTACTCCTTCTTTCACCTAGCTTCCCCTGGATGTATGAGTACTGAGTTTTTGTACTCAGAAAGCTTGTTCTTAAACGGAAGCTTATGGGTTTACATTTATAGAAGTCCTAGGCATGTGTGCCTGTTGAACAACCTTGATAGTGTGCAGATTTTTCTTGTGTGATTATGGATGGATTTATTTGTTTTGTCTTCCGAATACCTAGCATCTTATTGAAACTCTTCTTCATTCCAGTGTTCCTGACTGGGTCAGACCGCATCCCCATCCTTGGAATGAGTGAGATCAAGGTAGCTAATTTTGGGGTATTTTTTTGCTCTAATAAGTTGCTTACAATATAAAAAAAAAAAACACTTAAGTAGCATTTCTGGCATGGTTCCAAAAAATAACATGAAAGCATAGTTGGCTCATGGAGTGACAAAACATTATTGCCGTCCGGTAAAGAACAAATCTCAGCGAGAAAATTCCTCATTGGCTGTGAGGTATGTGCTGGCCTGACGTCCCCATAACGTGGTTATGCACCACCTCAGAGAAAAGGAGAAAGATGAAGTTACTGCCAAACGATGAAAGCTGGCACAAAATGAATGCTGCCTATGGCAACACAAGGCCGTCTACATGTACGGCTCCTTCAGCATTGAGTGCAGTTACAGGTGTGTAATGATGTGGTCATCCAGGCAAGTATGCAGTTGCGAAAATGCCAGGCAGCTCACCTACGCTTTCGCAGCCTCACACAGGGGCAGATGTGGGTGCCCTTGGATTTTTTGTTGTTGTTGTTGTTGTTGTTGTTGTTAAACTCCTTAAGCTACATTTAGGCAAATATATATACGCACATAATGCATACACCCCACTACAATGAATGCTACTATGATGAGATATTTTTGTTCCCATCAGTTGCCACAGAAGTTCATGCTGTCAATGAACAAGTTTCTGTTCACCAACCTGCATAAACTGAGATTGTGTAAAGCAAAGATTTCTCTTTGGTTTTATGCTTTGAAGCTCGCAAAACTATTCATTCATGTCTTCACGAGTGTGCACACGTTAACTGGATGAAAAAAACCTTCACTTCTTTTGCTCAGAACAACCCTGTTACCACAAACCAGCTGTGAAAATATAATTGTGGCCACTAATTAATTAAGAGGATGCTAATTTTGATGGCGATTGGGATGCAGCTATCCTGTTTACCCTTAGTTTACATTGTGAGTCACTCTTCGTTGCTTTGGGGGTTGCACTGCCACCCAGAATGAGGAGCGTGATATCGAGGCCGCTCCTCGTTTTGCTTTTCACTCGGGGTGGGTGGGGGTGAGGCCTTGTGCCACCACCCACTTATGGGAGGAGTCAGGCCGTGGTCTTGCTGCTCATCTGGCATAGGATGATAATCGCACCAAGATTCGGGGTGAAGTATTTAACGCCCTTAGAAGATGTTGCTGTGTGCTTCATCGAAGCCACTTGCACAACTATGTTGTCACTCTGTTGTGCAGGAAGCAGCCTGCATTGACCGATGCTATGAAGCTACACCTCAAAATTTGCTATCAGATCATTTATTGCTGCCGTCCGTGAAATTCCCGGGTGAATTTTTCTTTGCGCTCCATGGGAGTCGGTCGTACTCACATTTAGGATGCCTGCTACACTTGCAAACCATAGTACGTAGTGCTTCGAATTGGTAACAGCTCTTTTATATTTGAATCATACGAGCAAAGCAGGTATATTTGTCCTAGGGTCACTATTTAAGAACATTGGGCTAGCAGAACTCTTCACCAACCCTGGGATGAAATACTGTAGGCTTGTACGGTTTGTATCTGCTCACTTGACTCACTTGCAGTGCTTATTTTTATATTTTGTGGCGTCTACAATGGTAGTAACGCAGCCGTAGTATATACAGGGAAAGTTTGGCGATTCTTTAAAAGGTTATGCTATCGCACACCATTGTCGAGACTGCTTTTAGCTGGGGTGGCATAGTGGTCCAAATGACCTGCGGCCAGTCTTGCGATCCTTTGGAAACCAAATTGCGGTTAGAGGGCAGCAGCAGGTCAGAGGGCTTAACTCCAATTGGAGGTGGTACCCAGACCACTGGCAGATGTGTACGTGGCTTCGCGCAGCAAACCATGCGCCATCTCAAAAGGCGAGGTGTGGCGACTAGATCAGGCCTTGATTCTGCGGGAGGCCCAAAGCAACACTAAGAAGGGTCCCAGTGCTGACACAATGCCACTTTGACGTGACTACACTTGTGTCTCTATAAAGCTGTCACTGCCTGTATGGCCACTGCATAGGGGGATTTTTTTACTTTTCTAATAGTTATTTTGAACTATAATATGTAACTGAGCTAGCTTCAGGTGTTTATTTTAAACGGGTTGCATTTCGAGGTGACTCCTAGAAAACAAAAGCTCTCTTGCTTATGACTAAAGCAATAAATTGCCTTCTCAGTTTTACGCACATAGTGTACATTGTGAGCATAACAGATCTGGGCCTGCTTCTGACAATTCCACATGGGTCTATCAGAAGCAGGCTCAGATGCTGTGAATCTGTTCCCAAATCCCGAGACAGCATTGCTAAAGTCACTCAAGAGTGTTAAAGATGGGCTCGTTTTGCTCTGGTGAGGCACGTTTCACACCGTTAGGATCACAGTGCGCTTATTGGAATCAGTTTTTTGAACTTCATGCTTTTCTTAAAAAAAGGGGGGGGTGGTGCTGAAAAAAAAAATGGGGAAAGACAAACTCACTAAAACACAGCATGGTCAAAACACCTAAAACTGGCTGCATGTCGCACCTTCCGCATCTTGGGCACTGACACTTTGGGCCCAGAAGCCACTAAATCGAAAGTTTAGCCAAGTGGTGTCAATTACTTTATTCAGCACAATAAAAATAAATGTGCTTTCCAACACAAGTGGCATACACAGGTTGGCAGTTGTGACCTTTCGAAGTTGGTTTCATTGATTCGAGCATTGTTTTAGTGTGCGGCACTTGAGCGCCCGCTCCTGTGGTTTCACGGTGCCGTCGTTCCTCGTAACTGAGCGAACGAAGGGGACACCCAAGACAAACGAGATAGAACGGGCAGGAATGTGGAGGAGGAAAGTAGATTGATTGACTGCAGGGTTTAACGCGTCGACACAGCGCAGGCGATGAGGTGCGCCGTAGTGGGGGGCTCCGGATTAATTTTGACCACCTGGGGATCTTTAACGTGTGCCGAAATCTCGGACACACGGGTGTTTTTGCTTTTCGCCTCCATCAGAAAAGCAGCCGCCGTGGCCAGGAATCGAACCCGCGACCTCGTGCTCAGCTGCGCAACGCCTTAGCCACTGAGCCACTGCGACAGGTAGGAGGAAAGTAGGGCAAAAGTGTGAGGGGAGGGCGGTATGCCGAGACAGCGCGAGGCATTCTCGTCGTGCTGTATGCCGAGACAGCACTGCAAGATAACAGAGAGAATGAAGAGGCCACCGAAGATGGAGTGAGCGTGAAAGTGGAGGATGAAAGTATGGCGTAAGGTGTGAGACATGGTCCCCCGCTGCAATGCACTACGAGACAACGCCAGAGTACGTATCGCGTGCCGTCATGCGTTCGCTGCTGCAGTGATCACTTTGTGAGAAGCAGCAGGTAATCGCCGTCACCCAGAAGACTGCAGTTTGCTCTGCGTACAAATTTCGCATTAGGGAATATCGTAATCGTCAGCCAAATTTTTTGTTTGTTTTTTAAGCTTAATGAACAGGTGGCACACCCTGTATAGGGCGATGTACATAATTTGGTCTGTTCTCAGAAAAATGTGCTAAAATTCAGGGGAATGAAGGGGACTTGATTTCCTTGATAAGCTTGAGATTGCTAGTGAAGTATTTTTTTTTTAACAATAGCACTGGTTACGTATTTACTTATAAGCCTCTCAAACAATTTTTTTTTTTTAATAATCTGGTAGTTTGCTACTTTCAGCAGTTTTGCATAAATGTTAGCGCTTTGGGCAACTGATGAGACAGTCGTGAAGAAAGAGGACAAAATTAAAGCATCAAGCATCATACATAAATTGAAAGTATTTGCTGATGGCTTTCAGCACATGCAAACGGCTTGAAATATATCATATTCCTCCACATTCTTGTGCACTTTTCCTTCTTTTCTTTATGTATATATATATATGTATATCCCGCCGTATTTTTCTTGTGAGAAAGAAAAAAAAACAACTGGCAGGCCAGAAGAGTTTTTTTTTTTTTTGGCAACTGCAACATTATGCAGTTTGCAAGCGTTGCATAGTTTAGTGATTGGAAAATTTCGGGGGTTAGTGGTGCTTTTAAAACAGTTGTTCAATAATCAAAACTGGCAAGGCTGCAAAACCTGAAACAAGTCAGTGAATTAAAAGTCAGATGAACACCTTCAAGATTCACCAACAGCATCAAAAAAGAAAAAAGGGGGGGGGGGAGAAATAAATAAAAAATGAAGCGTCACTTTTCTGTTGGCGTAATGCACATCCTTGCCATTGCAGGTGGTTCTGCAGCCAATGAAGGTGGATGACAGCCACCTGCCTGTGGCTCACACCTGCTTCAACCTGCTTGACCTTCCGATGTACTCAAGCGAAGCAGCCATGCGGGAGAAGCTCCGACTGGCCATCCAGAACGCCCAGGGATTTGGTCTCGTGTAGCCATGGCGGCCGACTTGGTTGCCGGCTGCCTCTCTTTCTGCTCCAGCTGGCAGGACAAAGGGTCGAAATTGAGGGGAAAGCATTGCTTCCAAGTTCCAACCGGGCTGCCAGAAAGCTTTCGGCGGTAATGCTTAGAGCTTCTGGCCGGCAAGGGAGCAGCCAGGCAGCTAAAAACTCTGGCTCGACAGCCAGCCATAGGCCTAATGTGCACCGGTAATTTTTTTTCACACACACAAAAAAAAAAGCACAGAGGAGTTGTGTGTCATGCGGAGCAACTACTCCTTGCCACTGAGGATAGTGCAGCCACGGCTTGGTTCAAATAAAATCCCGATTGAGCATTCTTTGGGGTGTGTACCAGCACTACTTAAAAGCGACAAATGGAGGGATGATATATTTGAATAATCTAAGTCGTGTGAGCATTCTAAAACTTTTTTTGTTTGTTTGTGGTAAATTGAAAGAAAGAAAACGTACGACCTGTTTGTGAGACCGTTATGGCAGTTGACTACTATAGTTGCCGCTTGACACTCAAGTCAGTTTTTTTGTTGTTCTTGATTTGTTTGCGCAACCTGAGAGTTTGCTATTACTGGCATTCAGATTATGTAAAAAAAATGATAAAGCAATCCCAAGGTCATTCTGTGCACTTGACCTTGTGGGCTTAGTCCATTCTGCTGTGATTGGCTTGCACACTTGTGAGAAGTGTATTTTTTTACTGTAGTTGTTTGTTACACTACTGTAGCTGGCATAATGCTTCCATTCTTATTTATTTGGGCATGCGTGAGCTTGGTTTTGCGTTTAAACACTTCACACATGCCTCACAAGCGACACATTTTTGTACAAGTTGGTTGCATTTCATCGAAGTTGAAAGTAATAAACATGACGTGTTCTTTACTTTTTCACTTACTTTGGAACCGACTTGTTTTTCTGCATGTTCCAAGGAGACACAAAAAGGGGTAGTTGTCAACTTCGGCATGGGCTTGCGGATTGTTCTTAGGGACAACTAGTCTGCAAAAATTTTATATATTTTAAGTTGTTCTTTTTACTGCTGTTTGGTGCATACAGTCTTTAGATTACTTGGTTACTTTGAGTGATGATTCTCTGCAGCTGTTTAATTGAAGGAAGGGAAGTTCATGGATATGAAAGCACAGGGTAGAGTGTTGCTTTTCAGCCTGGGTAATAAAATACCATAGTTGTAGAACCCTTTATTGATAAGGAAGGCCAATGGCCATTGAGGGGTGTGGGGTTTCTTTTAGGGGAAGTTATGCTTTTCATGACGTGGTGGTACCACTGAGGATCAAGTCAGCTCCGAGTTACACCACTCATACAGTGCCACTATCAATAGCAAAGTACCCCATTCGATGTAGAAAAGATTAATCTGATGAACGGCATTTGATTGAATCTTAAGGGGAAGATGAGATTGCAGTGAGCAGGGAAATGAGGACATCACCAGAATACTGATTTAGGTCATCCCGCAGTCTTAGAGTATGTTGACAGGATGTGCGTTTAGTGATATCAGTTGCGTGTATGATATGCAGAGTATATGCTACATTGGTTTAAAGGAGCCATGCAGGGCCATGGTTAAAGGGGCCATGCAGACAAAATGCAAGTTCAGTTCATTCAAAAGATTGCCTTGTTAGAATAACACTGACACCACTTTTAAAGGGACACTGAAGTGATTTGTAAACATTGCGGGATAACTAGCGCAAATTGTAGTCCTGAGTCCATAGGCTGTGTTTCGGCCACTCTGAGTGCGTTTACGCGAATTTATTTAGTAGAAAAATCAATTCAAATATGCTGTCCTCCTCTCTGCATCCTCGCCCATTTTCTGTGGCGTTTTCGTGTGACGTCAGGAGGAGATGACTTGGCTTGAATGCGCTACTGCACGGCTCGCCGACCTTCTGACAGAGTCAGTCGGCCCAGCGTTTAGTCCGCCGGCCGCCGACGGGTCGTTGCAATTCGTTCACTCAGTTGAAACTAAGCCATGACACGTTTGTGAATGGAAGAATATGCGTTTATTTGGTTAGTTTGTACACTGTATCAAGCTCCAAGTCCAGGTCGCTCCGCACAAGCGCTGCACAAGCGCACATGCGACGCTTTGCTGACTGGTACACTAGAAGGAAAATCTAAGGCCACTTATTAAGAGGGAGAAGTCAGCAAAGTCAATATAGGTACTACTGAAAGTTTTACCGTACAGCGTAAAACTAGGGAGCAGGAAGAACTTTTTTGCGCTTGGTGTACAAGCACAGCGGTCAGCAGCACGACTACGCATCTGCGAACGCTTTTCCGTCTAAGAAATGCAATTTCTAGACGTGAGGTATTGTGGAAATTTGGGGAACGCTTACTGCACGAGCGCTATACAACAAATAGTCACCTAAGCTGCTTGAAATGCTATACCGTATTTTCCGGTGTATAGGTCGCGGTTTTTTTCTGAAATTTTCGTTGGTGCGTCTTATCCACCGGTGCGACTTATGTATGGAAGAATTCCGGGTCGCAGCGGCCGCGCCTGCGCAGCGCATGTTAGGAGACACAGCTCTATGGTCAAAATGAATCCGAAGCCCACCGCTACTGTGTTTCTCATAGCCCATATGTCGCTTCAGGGCATTAAATCAATGAATTAGCAGTTTATTCCAGTCGAAAACAATGATAATGGCCTGCGACAACCGCGCGTCACTTTCTGCCATGCGCAGTAACTACAGTTCAGAATAAATTCAAAGTAACATCAAACTGGATAGCAAAAATAAAATGCAGCTTATAAATTATCACACAGAGTTACTCTGAAGGAGGTAAACGTGCTGCTAATTTTTAAAATGACAGCTTGCTGATAAGTTTCGATTTTCAGGCCGCTTCCGGTTGCGTCACTTCCGTCCGCCATGACACCTTAATTGCGTTTATTTACGGCAGCACGCAAGAGACGCGCGACGTTTGGAGAGGTGTCCAAATGGGTTTCCGACTCTTGGGACTCCATTTCTACAAAAGCAGCTGTAGCCGGGTTCATAAAGGCTGGAAGGATCCGTTCCGCGAGTCGTGACGATGTTGGCGAAGAAGATATCAGTGAGTCGGAGGGTGATAGTGATGTGCTGGCGGAACTCCCACTTGAAGTTGCTGAATTGTTTGTTAGCGAGTCGGAGGAAGAAGACTTTGATGGTTTTGCCTAACGCCGTTTGTAAGTACATGCCATCTGTGTGTATTAATAAACCATTTTTGAGAACTTTGTTCTGTCAAGACTTTGGACGGGAGATGCACGTGTCTAGCCCTCCTCACCGGGCAATGCGTTGATAGGCGGCGGCCGCCGCAACCATGTACTTTCGCCGCTCTTTCTAACGATCTGATTCACTGTGAGTTTACCTAATTAACAAGTGCGTCTTGTACACCGGTGCGTCTTATACACCGGTGCGACTTATATACGTTTTTTTCGGAAAAACTGTCATTTTGAGGGGGGTGCGACTTATACAAAGGTGCGACTTATAGACCGGAAAATACGGTAACTGAATAAACGTGTGAACTGGTTATACATTATTTACCTCGTATTTCCAACACCGGCGTCGCTGGCCCGTAGCCGAGTGGTCTGGAGCACAAGGCATGTTTTGCAAATTGCAAGTTCGAATCCCTGAGGATACAATTTTTTTTTTTTTTTTGTAAGTTGATTTTTTACGCTTTCGGCCGATGTTTTCTGTACTGAGTTCGCCAATTTTTCGCCGTAACATTCACTGCTCCACGAACGAGTTCGCAGAATGCGCGCAGACTGACCCTGATGCGCTAGCGACTTCTCGTTGGCGTGCTGTTGCCATAAGCACCGACTTCTTGCAGGCATTGGGCACAGGTCAGAATCAGCAGACCCTTGGCCTGGTGCGAACACGCTTTTTACGATACAGGCATCAGTGAGGCAAGCTCCAGAAAGGGGGAACAGCGCATGGCATTTGAGCGTCTGCGGTGACGCAGAGGGCGTTCATCCACTGCGTAGGCCTCGGCTAGTGATTGCTGCGATTCCAAGCCGTCCTGGGAGGCTTATCTTTGGCATTTTACAGCCGACAACATGGCAGAAGCGCAATATGATGATTACTGAGATATCGAGAATGCCCATTCAACGATAACGCCGGATGTGAAGCTTGTTGTTTTACAGAACCGAAATCGAAACTTGTTTGAATGCTAATCTTGGACATCGTCCAATCACAGTGCACCTCCTCCCGACGTCACAGCGTTTAGTTGGTGCGGCCACCGCAGACCGCGCATGGTAGTTTTTCTTCTTTCGGGCATTATAAAATAATTACCTTCTTCTTTCGGGCATTATAAAATAATTACCAACTTATCAACTGGATAAACAATGAAAACTGTGTTAATTTGAGCCAGTCTACGCAGTGCAAGCAAAAATGGGAGCTTGACAAATTCACTTCAGTGGTTAATGCAAACTTCATTCATATATTATTGGGAAAAAAAGAGAATGGTCGTGCGACCCACTAGCTCATTTCCCGCACTACAGCCTGACGTATTATGGGCAGCTGTGCCATTGGCTGCGGCCAGCAAAATCACGCAAATTAAACAGGGGTTATAAGCTTGTAGAATGAGCTATTTGCACTTGATATTCATTTTATCGCAGTAAGATTGGGGTGGTAAACAATGGTAGTTACAAACGCACACATAAAGCACCACTGCGTCCTACGCGCACTATGCTGGTTGTAGCCAGAGCTCTTTGATGTAGGCAGTTGCTAAACTCCGCCTCAAAAAACGGCCTGCACCTGGACCCCCCTGCTTTGGATTGTGCGTACGGTGGTGCCACTGCAGCCGCCGCACGCACTATCCAAAAAACAAGCTAGTTATTCAAACTCAAAATTTAACATTAAATTTTGTTTTAAAGTGCATAATTCTTTATTTTTGTCCTTTCATAAGTTATTTATTGCTATCGTAACTCTGGTTTTTAGGTTGTGATTGTTCTACGCCACCGCGAGGGGGGCGTGTCTCGTACCACGCGCGTGGTACGAGACGCTGCCTTATCGTTTGGCTTACAGCACATTGTACACCAAAACTAAACCATTAGCCGATCAAGCGGCTCTAAATAGTCATTTTCAGCTTGCATAAAGCCGTAGAGGCAACTTGTAATTTATTTTTTTGCCGCAAGAAGACCGAAGAGGACGTGCAGCAGACGACAGTGCGCAAGCGACAGTTGACCCCACCGTTGCATTTCTTTTTACTACTATTGCTTCGTACGTATATAAAACACTTGCCTAGTTGAACACATTGGGCTCCTTTGGCATAACAAATTTACGTAAGCACTCCAGCAAGTTGTATAGTTTGTTTTGTCACCAACAGATGGCGCCACTGTAAAACAAGATCCAAAACAGTGGACCAATTGTAGGGACACTTTTTGACGCATGGGGCCTATGGAAAGTTTCGCAACTCCTATATCAAGTAACTCTGCTTGTAGCTGCACAGCTGTACACTGGCCAACTGGCATAAGCGACATTGTCTTCTGTGACTCTGTTTGTCTAGCATACCCAATGTTTCACGAAGCGACCACTATCAACCATAATGAACATTATCCAGGCACAAATCCGGTCAGAAAACAAAGCGAGGGCGGACAGTGCTTCCGAGCGCTATGGTGGCTCCATCTAGGAGGGCTGACAGCAAATAAGGCGCTCCGTCATTTGCTGCAGCCTAGACTCGCATACTTACATTCGCTTCAGTACTTGTCCTGGATACATCATTGCAGATGTCACGAAACACACGATTCATCGGGAGAATCAAAATTATAGCTGAAATTGTTATATTTCTCAGTGAATAAAGCATCATTTGGTGCTGTACAACCATTAAGGGCGCTATAAAACACCAAATTTTTTGAATAAAGCAAACTTGTATTTTGTCTGCATGGCCCTTTTAAGGAAAATCTCTTCAAAACGAAGGAGGGCGGAATGTCTGTCAGGATTCCTTGCAGGGTGGAAGCTTAGTACTTTTTATTCTTGTTTCTTTTGAAAGGGAGAATCGGGGTGAAAGGGGAATCCAGTGGAGGAGGTGTCAGAGGGCAGCCAGTGGGAAAGAAATTCACACTCCTGTGCTGCTGCATTGCAGCCTGGTTGCCCAGGCAGTTGCCCAGACATACGTACATACATGCTGTTGTACGTACAATGATGTACATGCTGTCTATAAATGTTGCTTCAACTTTTCGTCGGCTCGAGAACTTCATCGCTCTGCTCTGCACCGCGTCGATAGCGAATGGAGCAAGGCAACGTCGCCGGTGACTGCGCTCGGATGGCCAGTCGCAACAGTGGCGGCTGCGGTGAGCTACCCCATGTCTAAACACCGTGCGTTATTCACGTGCACAAACTGGTTTTGAATATTTGTTTTGTTTTGTGCTTGAAAGGCAACTCCACGGCAATATGACCGCTGGACGATCAGGCTGGAAAAGAACATCCTTTTCGGAAGGTAGTGAAAAGCTGTCTTTCAGTCAGGGCCGGCCTTACCTCATTGGGCGCCCTGGGCGAACTGCCGCCCGTCAAACCCAGTTTTACAGTGAAGCTGTCTATGGCTAAGCAGTCCGTCTCTGTCTACAGAGCGATGTAGACAAAAATACCACACGAGCGTATCGCCACACTGCGGCGCCCACTCAAATCCCCGGAATCGTAAAACTGCGCCACACTTTCAGCGCAAGGGGAAAATCATAAAAATAGTCATAAACGTCCTAGGGCCTCGATATTTTGATATAACACAGCTTATATTGCCCCTGAAGAGATGTCTCCTCAGCAATGGATTCGTGATTAGAGGTGAAGACGACTTTTTGGCCCTTAAAGGGACCCTGCAACACTTGCCATCGACTACGAGTAATGTATTTTGGGATAAAGTCTATTGTCCCAGAAATCTCCTCCCGCAAGAATTATGAAAATCCGTTCACAATTAACGAAACTACGCGCGATGAGAAATCGCGCATAATCGTTCCCTCTCAACTCGACCGCGGGCAACGCGACGAAAGCTGCGCTCTCTCTCCCGGAGAGGGGGGCGGCTCGCGGCGTTCTCTTCGGCGGCCTTCGATATATCAAATGCCGGGAAGTTTTCTCCTTTTCTCCGCAACGCGGAGGGGCCTATTTCCGGTCTGGTGCCACAAAAAAGCAGGCATGGGTGCCTGCTCGCAAGTGCGCGCTCGGGCTCGTAGGGCGTTTTTGAAGCAATAAACGTTTGTAGTCGAGTGGTCCGGTTGAAAGGGAAGTATTGAGCTCATCACTCAAACTCCGCGCGCACTCAAAACACAAAAGAAACGGCAAAACTGTGCCTACAGGTTCAGGCATAGAAGAGATTCGTACACAGCGATGACGACGACGGAAATGGGAGAATCTACCCGCGAAGTTGACCAGTGACAGCCGATCGGGCAGCCATGGCCTATGTGACGTCCCTCAGGCCATGCATAATGAGGACAACTGAAGAGAGAGCGGTTTGTTTTTCCGCGTCTTTCACATCGATTTGTGCGCTCACCGCTTCACGTGCACGTGTAATATTTGGCTCAGGTATTCCTGGCAGTGTAATCTAAACGTTGCGCAGGTTTACTTGCACTGCTCAAAGAGTGTTGCAGGGTCCCTTTAATTGTAAGCTGGCTTTTCCGCATTGTGCGTTGTGCAGTGAAGCACGTCTGTCTACAGAGGGAGTAAGATTATATAAAACGGCTACAACTCCTCTTTCATTGCAACTATCCCAAAATCGATTATATGACAATTAGCCACCAAGACGGCTCTACCATTATGCGAAATTTCATTTACATTTCAGAATTACATCCTTCACAGTGAAGTTGTAAATATTGGGGAATTCCCGTCTGCTGCCAATACATGGACTTCTACGGGAGGGAAACTGACAGCCCATGTTTGTCCGCTGAAATGAAACTCCAGTCCGTCCAAGTTTCATTCATGCAATTAACCAAGAATTATGCTCAATCGCTTGAAGACTCAAAAAAGTGCCCATAGCCTAGAAAAACGCCAACATTATTCTGATTCATAAGAAGGGAGATCCCAAGGACCTCAAGAATTACAGGCCCATCAGCCTACTCTCAGTTGTTTACAAGCTGTTTACCAAAGTTATAGTTGGCCGCATAGGTGACAGCCTGGATACCCATCAACCCAGAGAGCAAGTTGGGTTTAGGAAAGGGTACTCAACCATGGGTCACATCCATGTCGTCAACCAAGAGATAGAAAAATCCGCAGAGCACACTAAACCCCGGAATTTATAGATTACCATAAAGCGTTTGATTCCGTACTCACCGCAGCCGTTTTAGAGGCACTAAAAGACCAGGGAACAAAGGAGACCTGCATAAGACTTCTAGAAGACATATATAAGGGATGCACGGGCAGGATAACCCTCCACAAGCAAAGCGATAACTTTTCGATCCGGAAGGGAGTAAGACAGGCAGATACGTACCATCTCTCCAAAACTATTCACAAGATGTCTCGAGCGGGTATTGAGAAAGCTGGACTGGGAAAACAGGAGATTAACGATAAACGAGCAATATTTGAGCCATTTGAGGTCTGCGGCCGACATAGTCTTGCTGAGTGAGACTGCAGAACACATGCAAACAATGCTTAATTAAAGAACTACAACCAGAAAGCACAGCCGTGGGGCTAAAAATAATTATGAAAAGTAATGAGGAATAAACATGCCAAAAACGTCTCCTTCAGCTTAGGAAACAAAACGCTAGAAGTAAAACAATATAACTACCTTGGACAAATTAGTTATTGTGGAGGTATCCAGCGCAGAATAGATATGGTCTGGGCAGCACTTGGCAAGCACTCCCAAATAATGAAAAGTAAGCTGCCTCTGTCACTTAAAAGAAAGATCTACAACCAGTGCATACCGCCGGTGATGACATACGGAGCTGAAACTTGGTGCCTTACTAAACAACTAGAAAGCAAACTTAGGTCGGCTCAACGGGCCTTGGAACGAATAATGTTAAGAATAACACTCGGGGACAAAAAACGAGCCACTTGGATCAGAGAACAAACTAGAGTCGATGATATATTTCAAATAAAGAAAAAGAAATGGACTTGGGCTGGCCATTTAGTGAGACGAACCGACAACCGGTAACAGAGTGGATACCAAGAGGGTCCAGTAGAAGGGGAAGGCCAATAGCACGATGGAGGAATGAAATATGGAACTTCGGTGATAAACTGCGGACTCGATTAGCATGGGACAGGAGCGGTTGGAGGCCAGTGGGAGAGGCCTTTGTCCTGCACTAGACCTGAGCAGGCTGATGATTATGATGCTCAATCACATATTGCAAACAAAGATGTTGTGCATTCCTTGGACTGGGCCCAAGTAAAAGCATATTGTCGCCCACGTTGAGGCTCAGCACCACAGCGTCGTTGCATTTAATGCAAATCTAATGCATTTCCCCAATGACTGGTTGGCCGACCGAAAAGCTCTCATAGAAAAATACGAAGAGGCCTTAGGGCCTTCATATTTCGATATGACACATCTTAATTGCTCCTGAAAAAATGTCTTCCCACCAATGCATTCGTGTTTATAGGTGAAGCCAACTTTCAAGGTATCGGTGTAGGCTGTCTTTGTAAGCTGGCTTCCCAACACTGCCTGCCCTGCAGAGAAGCATGACCATTTACGAAAGGAGTATTACTACAGAAAACAGCTCTAACTCCTCTGTTAACAAAAGTATCCCAATACAAATTACATGAAAATCAGACACTAAAATGACTCTACAAGCGTGAAACCGAGCTTATATTGTGTTAAAACGATCAGTTAAAAATCGTGAGAAAGAAACGGTTCTGGATATAGAGACAATACATGCATCGATCATGAAGCAGGAGTACAGTAGTATATATCTCATAAATCAGTATCAGTATACAATTAGATTGTTCGTAAATGCGTTTTTAGTGTGCAAAAAATCGTTGTGTTCGCACTTCTCTCAAATTCCTTTAGGAAAAGATGGTAGATTTTTTTATAATTATCATTTTGCGATTGATTCTTTTCGTTTTTTTAGGATGTCTAATCGTAAAACAAAGTTGTGTTTGACCGTTCAGTCACGCGAGCTATGTATTTCGGTGGCTGAAGCCTGCAACGGGGGCTACGAACCAATGCGCCAGCCAGATTAGGTTCTCATGCATGACGCCGCCTAAAGACCGATCAGGTCACAGACCATGTATACATTTCAAGCAGATAATGCTGCTTAAAATGCACCAACGAAAAGAGGCACGCCAGTAAAAAAAGGTTAGTTGTATTAACCAAAAATGCCAAACAATTGCAGTTATTTATGAAGGAGCTAGCGTGCACTAGCAAAGCCCCAATATTGTGTGATTGGCTTTCCCATTTTGTCTGTCTGATTTTAAACCTTTACAGGCAACCAACCAGTGTTAGAGGCGCGAATACGACGAGAATTAAAGCGAAACAAGTAGTGCTACAGCTACTCTCAACTAGCGGATGCAGGAATAAGATCTGCGTACTGAAGGAACCAATAAAGTGTCTTTTTTTTTTTGTAGAGTACGCTTGAAAATTCGGATTTTTCCGCAGTACCACGCATGCGCTCCTCCTCATTAGTTAAGCGTGCTGCGTAGAGGACCAGACAGACAAGGAAACATCGTTGAAATGAGGGAGTGGTGGTCTTAGTCCTAAATAACTAAAACAATGGGTGCAATAGCTCCAGGTAGACACCTCACGTAATACACTGACAGAAGGACAAGGTTTCAGCGTTAAATGACAGTGAAGTGGGGGCATCTCTCGGCTTTTACACAGAAAATGCACATGTAATATTTTTATAATCATGAATTTATTCGGGGCAGTATAAAACTGTCTCAGCTGTGGTCTGGGGTTGGCGCACCACTTTTCCACGCACACATAGGCAAAAGTAGGGGCCAAAGGATTTGTCAATAGGAGGGCAACCCCCTCAAGTAGTGTTGTAGACCGTGCAAGGTTTGCCAGGATCTTGTACTTTAAAGGGCATTCTTAAGTTTCTTGTTTCTCTTTAAAACATCCAACACACGCCAGTAATTTAAGCATGTCTTTCTTTTTTTTTAACAAACAGCCCTGCTTACAAATGTACGGAATAGGAGACAGCTGTAGCCACGGGTTGCCGTAATAAAGTTTTTCTTCAGTTTGTTTGCAACACGGGAGGGAGGAGATTTCAATCGAAGCCAAAGAATCCCAGGGATGCATGCCACGGGGTGAAGCCATTAATATCAGCCTCTGCTCGATAAATGAAAGTTTATTCTCTTTCTCTCTCAAAATCAAACCAACCCGGGTTTTAAAATATTGTTAGACCCCAGTAATTCCACCTCTCTTTCCGAAATAGCCAAACTATTGTACGACTTGCGCGCGGTAACAATAGTAACAAATAAACCGTTCTTTACTCAAAATAAAGATCAATTAAATTCTCTGCGTCACTTTTTTTCTGCCTTAAAGCATTGAAGAACTCTGGTATAGCTTACAGTATAGCCTTAAATATACTTTTCAGGCTGATAACTTTGCGACAAGGCACCCTTTCAGCATAAGTTTTGTTCTTGTTTCAGCATTTTGTTTCAGAGTGTCGGAAGGCAAAGCTTACTCGAGTTAGTTTTGTGAATACGGTCTCCCGAAGCCTCCTCAGGCGCGCCCCGACAACACACCTCGTCCCACGGAAGTCCCAAAAACGTGCTCACATCTTACCTCCTAATCATTCCACAGACTTTCCCATCAAATCATTCCTATAACCTCCAACATTTGTTAGTCAGGACATCCACCTCCTAAGGCACTAACCACATGGAGCGATTTTGCAAGCGATTTGGGGAGCGACGCGACTAGCGATGAACTACTTTTCATGACAGATTAAATCGCTCATCGGATCGCTCGGTTCTTGGTCACCAGAAAAAGTCGTTCGCCTCCCGGAAGTGGCCTCAGTGACTAGCCAATAGGAGAGCCGTAAGGGCCACAACTTCCGGCTTAGGGAGAGAAGGAGAGAAGGGGGCGAGCGGCGGCACAGTGCATCCTAGACCCTCTGCTTACTGAAATACGTTTATTTCCCGTTTTTGTGACAACTGCACACACAAAAAAAAACCTTGCGGCCGTGTGTACTTCAATAATCGTATTGGGCGCTTTGCGGCAATATTGGAATCGCGTTTCGCTGTCGCTCGCGCGATTGCTCTGATGTGGCTGCCTCGGCGAGTGATTGAGACGAGCGATTGCAGATCCCCGTCATCGCTTGTCGCATTGCTCGCAAAAATCGCTCCATGTGGTTAGCGCTTAAAGCGTACCTCCCGAGGACATCCTTCAGACTTCTACATTAAGATTATCCCTAAAACCTCCAACACTGGTTACATTCAGGACTTCTGTCTTCTTTCATTTTCGTGAGGCGATCGCAACTTATTGCTGATTACCAAATAGTTTGCACTGACGTCACTACTGCTGCCATGTCGGTGCGCTGTGTATAATGCGAATATCTGGCGCTCTTATCCTCTGCAGCGCTCAAAAACCTGTAATAGTGACGTCCGTCTGCGTTTTCCTTAATGAATGCTGCAAGGAATCCTTTAACAACATTAAAAGCATCTGATAAAATTTAAAGCTACTAAACCAGTTCATAAAAATTAAAGGCAAAGAAATGGACAATGGGCATTAGTGGAGAAGACATTTATTGCCATTTCTTAATGAAAACACACAAATAAGCACACATGGTTTCTGCACATTTTCAAGCTAGTAATTAACTCGTTACAAGTGCTTGCAAAACTGGACATCAATAACTATGCACATCATTTTTACGATTCACACATTTCATTAATGTAATGGTCAGTTCTTTAATGAGGACCAATAAAGTAGTGAAATATCATTAAAACTTGGCTAGAATGTGATGAGAACAAGAATGACGGCTCACAATGTACAAAGGCTCGACGACGACAAGACTAGCTTTGGAGACATTTAAAGACAAGCCATGGTTTCAGCAGTGGGCACGCTCTAATGATGTTTTACTGTACGAGGGAAATAATATTTCATTTAGACACTGTCACAGAGTGTAATTAACATGAAATGTGGATTCATTTAGAGCTTGGGTGTAGCCTGCAGAAACAGCACCCCATGTACAAGAAAAATAAAATCAGTTAAAAGAGCTTTCAGATATGCAGATATGCAAGCTGAAAAAAAAAAAAAAAAAAGCAGCGAGTTTTGATGCTTTTCACCAGCCACATTCTGAAATTTTTTTACATGGAGTACAGTTTTACAAACAGGCACTGAGACATAACTTTATGCAACATAATTCTAAAAGTAAAATACATATCAAAATGTACTGCACAACTGCCAACAAGATTTTTGCTTAATCCAAGACATGCGTGCACTAACTAGCACTTAAGAATACTCCAAGTGCCTAAACATTTGTGCATCATTTTTGCTATCATCAGCCCGTTATTGGCCAATAAAATAAAAACACCCAATATGACTACAGTCCATCAATTTCACATTTTACTTAGGAACTATTTTGAAAGAAACCAGATTTTAATCTATTCCATTTTAATTGTCATCTGTCAATTTCAGGTTTTTACATTCGCCACTAAGAAAATAATAACAAGCAGCGATATTACCTTCAGGGATAGAAAAACATAATTTTACTCAAAGTAGTACTACAATTACTAAGAAAAGGTTCTTAAACTTGCACATTATTTCTGCAGGAATTTTTGGCAAGTCATCATTGTTCGAGTTCTGCTACAACACAGCCGCATCAATCTGTAACCAAAAATACTGCCAGTGGGATTGTCCCCATAGACTGGTGAGTGCAATTAAAGCTAACAGTGGAGCATTTCCTGTAAACTGGTGCAGCCACACATTCCGATTAGCTGTGAGCTTTACTTATGTTTTGGCAATTTCTTTCGAGCCTCAACAGGCAAAAATCACTCATGCGCTAGCTTTTGTAGGCTAGCTGTTAATGACACAAAATTTTTTAAAATTATCAAGTAACTCTGCGGTGACACCATTGGTCAAGGTTTGTACTGCAATAAGATTCGTGTACATATTGCATTTTTTAAGGGAGAAAAAAAATCAAAACTCAGGCTACAGCCCCATTTCATGACTATAAATGTTTATGTTGACAACAAAATTTTTAGAAAAGATTGGGCTTAAC
Organism: Haemaphysalis longicornis; assembly: GCF_048455015.1. Lineage (NCBI taxonomy): Eukaryota > Metazoa > Arthropoda > Arachnida > Ixodida > Ixodidae > Haemaphysalis > Haemaphysalis longicornis. The sequence continues at coordinate 302,079,722 of NW_027526203.1, forward strand.
TTGATATACACAAACGTCATTTAGAGAGAAAGAGACGAAAAAAAAAAACAATACAAGGTGGTACTGAAGTTTACCCCCAAAAAAAAAGGAACCTAATTTTGACGGTGTTTTATCTTACTTTTTCAGTAACAGGCCTGGCTGAACATAACATGTGCATAGAGTATAAGAACTAAAAGCTACAAAATTCTTGCTCACTTTTGTTTGCGAGCTCTTCAAAAGCATCTCATGTTTGTACTCGTTTTTTTTTTCTCCACGCACACTGCCCATTGCACACCGCACAATAGTACCATTTGTACTAGTCAAAATGCGAGAGCATATTCCAAGAACGTTCCAAGATGCACTATCCATCAGTGGCATTTCTATGCACGCACTCAGTGCAATCTTGCGGGCAAGAATGCAATAAGATAACAACTGTTTGGGAAATGTGGCAATACTGCTTCGGGTCATACAGATTTTTTTTATTGACACTGTGATTCACAGATAAATAACAGTAATAGAATTGTTACATCACTAATACCCGTGCTACACGAGCGTTTGGAAGGACATTTGAGTCAAAGGGCCTTTAAAATTTCAAATGTCCTTCGAACTTGAAGGAGTTCCGCCGATCTACACGACGATTTTCAAAGGCAGTTGAAAGTTTCCGCGTTTTAGTGTCACCACTGCTGCCATGTTTCGTTCTTGGCGAAAATGTAATTTTAGAGTTAAAATGGGCAAAAAATTAATTATTAGAGATCAAATTGATAACTATCTACAAGCGCGCACAAAACATGCACAAGGCAGCCAGTTTCTTTGTCTTTTTTCGCACCGCCGGTGTTGAGAGTACCAAGTTACCTCGTAATCGTAGAGCGAGTGACAGAGAACGAAAACAAGTGAACAAGTGAAAGATTATGAAGATCTTGCACTTGAAACACAGTTTTACTTGTAAATAATTGTTTTTGTTATTACGGCTTGCAGAAACTGAGCCCGAGGGTACGACCGTTCGTGTTTCAAAGGCCTTTGAGACTCTCAAAGGTCAGTTGTCGTGCTCCTTTGACTCAAATGGCATTTCAGTCAAAGGCCTTTGAAAAACGTCGTGTAGCAGCACAAAGGTGTCATTTGAGTAAAATGACATTCGACTCGAAGGCCTTCGAAACGCTCGTGTAGCACGGGTATAACTTAAGTTTGCCATCAATAAAAAATGTCGATTCAAGCATTTACCCTCTCAAACAACACCTGCGGTATGCTGAACACAGGGTGAATTTAAACCACCTGGGTTTGTTATCAAATATGGGGTGCCCAGTGAATAAAATGAAAAACAAGCACGAAAGTATAAGCATGAGCACGCAAGCTTCCAGTTTTTAATCTGAGGACACAGAATAAGTGTGTTTTGGGCACACTTACAAAGTGTGGAGGTGAATGTAACGAATGAGCTGAGCCAGTACTTGAAATTTTCAATATGAATCCCGAAATTTGTGGATGCAGGTTCACATTTTCATTTTTCACTCTATGTACACAGCATGCTTCCCTCCATGTTTCACTCCTGTCAAAAACCTGGTATGTTGATCTTTACCGTCAAAAATTTTCTTGCCATCACCGTAAACTGAGCCAGTGACCTCACATAAAGAATCAGGAGTAAATATAATGACTGATACACTGAGGACAGTTCTAGTAACCGTTACGCTACTGGAATTTGGTAACTATCTCGGCTGTACTAAGCCCCCTGTGAGTGTACGCATTTATGCCTTCTCACACTAACTTAGCTACTACGATACTCCATGCATGTAGTCAGGTGATCTCAAATAACAGCTTCATTTGCAGTTTCTGGCTCAACTCTACACAGCACTGCATACTAAATGGCCAGGTAGTCTTGAACAGGCAGAACTAGCATGTAATGTAGTGGAACGAGTTATGTGGTTATGTACCAACAAAGTGACAAGCTAAAGATACCACTGGCGTACAAGAAAGGGGCACAGCCCCCCCAACCCCCTCCCCTCCTGCAAAATTTTCAACCTTGAGGGGGGGGGGTTGGGCAACGCCATCACATATCTGCCCATCATTAAATAACTACTACCCACAACTATATTTCTGTCACAAGCTACACACCTGCCTTATGCGGCTTCAGTGTGTGCTCTTACCACAATGGTCAGTCACTTCTCAATGTCCCTATTAAATAAAAAATAAACGAACAAAGCAATTGGAAGGTTATGTAGATTTGATTGATTGTAGGGTTTAACGCACCGAGGCAACGCAGGCAATGAGGCGCGCCGTAGTGGAGGGCTCCGGATTAATTTTGACCACCTGGGGATCTTTCACGTGTGCCGAAATCTCGAACACACGGGCGTTTCTGCTTTTGGCCTCCATCAGAAAAGCGGCCGCAACGGCCAGGAATCGAACCCGCATCCTCATGCTCAGTAGCCCAATGCTTTAGCCACTGAGTCACCGTGGCGGGTGAAGGCTATGTAGAGCACACCCATAGCTTGGCATCCTGAATTTTTTGTACTTTCTCCCTCTTTCTTCTTGATGGCAACTGTTCACCCATAACAAATACACATGAGAGCTTAAAGATAAACCAAAGTTGTTGGTAGTGTGATCACTTTTCAGTGTCGCTCCTGCATTCTGCGACCTGCATTTGAAGCAATGTCACCACTTCCAAGCTCTTTTACTGAAGTTTCTAAAACTAGAAAACAAGTTTAAGAGCACCACCTGTAGTCCTGTGGGTTCCCATTATATTGCATCAAAAGTAAAATAGACCTAAATTGAAACAAACTGCAGGTTTATTGACCTCGTTGACCCATTCTATGCACATGCCCACATTTGCAGCCAAATGATGCATGGAAGCCAATGGGAATTTTGACAACAGGCTTAACTTTGTGGTTGACATAATGCTGACATAATACAAGTTTGCTTTATTCAAAATATTTGGTGTTTTATAGTGCCCCCAGCACTTGTCTGGCAGAAAACGATGCTTTATTAATTAATCAACTTTTAATTAATCAAAAATTTAACTTAATTTTGGCGATTTGGCGTGAGAATGAGAATGAAATTTGGCGTGAGAATGCAATTTTGATTCTCACGCCAAATCGTGTGTTTCGCGGCGTCTGCGATGGCGTAATCAGTACAGGTCTTCAAGCTAATGTTATTATGCTGTTTAGTCAGCAGCGGACTGCGGAATGCCTTGTTTACCGTCAGTCCTCCTAGAGATGGCACCACCACACTGAGCACTGTCTGCCTTTGCTTTGTTTCTGATCGTATTTGCACCTGGCTTGTTTTTGTTACGGTTGGTAGTAATCGTTTCGTGAAACGTGGAGCATGCTCGACAAACAAGGTCCCGTAAGACAATGTCGCTTTTGCCAATCGGCCAGTGTCGTGCGAAACAACCCCAAAGCGCCAAACTGCTGTGCACCTATAACAAGCATACTGCGCGCAGTACCAATAGCGGTATGCTCTGGTACTTGTATGCTTACGTGTACTTTCGTAACTTTCATTGTTTACACCACTATTCTTACTGCTGTAAAATAAATATGCATTACATATAAGCAAAAATAGCTCATTATTCGTTGGCTTTTGCCAGCCTCAGCCAATCGCACAGCTATGCAACAGAGTCATATGCATAGCTATGCAGACGTCATATGGTCTGTTGCGGGAAATGAGCTAGTGGGTTGCATGGCCATGCCCTTTTTTCTAATTATATAGCTCATTTAAGCAAAGTTTACGTTAAAAGTGGTGTCAGTATAACGAGGCTATCTTTCGAATGAACCAGACTTATGTTGTGTCTGCATGGCCCCTTTAAGAAGGCACAATATGCCAGCCACGGTGACTGCCGCTGAGTGCAGCCCACGGCTCAAAGCACGGGTCACCGTCTCCAGGCACTGAGGCCACACAATGAACACTGAATGGCTTATCAAACATCAGCAGTCAACCACAGTGATCGGCCACCAGGAACGAGAGGGAACCTTTTAGGAGGGAATTCAGCCCTGATACCAGTCTTTTGAAACCAAGGTGTGTGACTAGGTTTTGCAAGAACGTGCATACATGCATCATAACGCTTGCAAGGCTTTCCAGTAACAAACCTATCATGCTAAGTGGCCTTTGGCTCAGAAGGGTGGCCACTAGCCCATTTTCCTCTTGCAAGCACTTCCCAACCCCATACCTGTCCCACAGTTGCATGACAAAGTGTGCACTTTTGGGCAGATTGGCACCATGTAAAAGGTGTGTGCTTTGCTGAGAGTTGGCATATTGATCAGAAAAATGTCACCTAAACTCAAGTCATCAATTAATTGAACGGCTTAACCATTTTAGCACCTTCATATAGTAACCTCATATACTAAGTGAAAGAGGCACCATAAAAAATTCACTTTATATGACAGGTGTAAACAAGAATACAAATTAATTCATGCAATCCTAAGTGCATTAGCTAAGACTGCGAATCGTCCCCAATGAAGGGATCACAATATGCAAAAGCAAAACCATTCCCGTGGAAAGGAAATGGGGGAATGAGAGAGAAAAAAAAAGCATTGCGGGTGAAATGGGCATAAAAGCTGCTCAACCTTTTCAGTTTTTTTCCTAGAAAGTTACATATGGACATGAGTAAGCATACAATCCCATGAAAAAAAATGGTTGATGCCTTTTTCTAGGAATCGGTACAACACGAAAGTGAAATGTGCCTTCACAGGAGCATTTAAATGTTAATTGTGCATCCATATGAACTTGCACATCGCTATTTATATTACGTCGGTATGGCACCGTTAAACGCATCAACGCTAGACACTGGGTTGCACGCGCCGGAACATTCCGTAAATCCGACTGAAACCACAGCCCCTTGAAAAACGTGCGAACAAAACCGAACCGAAACCGAAAGCAGTAGGTGGCGGAGGGTGCCTCCATTCACCCGCGTCCCGCGTACACGAAGATGCTTAAAGACACTGGCATTAAGGTGCCAACTGTTGGCGCTCATTAGCGCCATGATGAACTACTTCGCTTCGCCTCTCCTAGACAGCAGAACCATCTCAATGCATAAGAAGGTAGTGGAAAAGATATAAGGCGCGTTTGTACACCTAATAGCGCTTTAAATCATAGCCCAGTTGGCATAGCGCTGAGTACCTCCTGATGCGGCGAGAGAGTTCGTGGCTCGAATCCCGGCGGAGCCGCGCCGTTAAAACTTTTTCTGGCGACGTCATTTCCATGACGCATACGATACCGGTGAGATCTTGTGTACCCGCGCATAAAACACTTTCGTGTTAAAAAAGCATTATTTCTTTTACTTCAGCCTTAAGTGTATGGTGTGCCTCGTAAAACAAGTGCAATAAATGCCAGCACTATTGCAAGGTATTTGGAGCAAACTGGGCCACAAGTGTTACAGTGACTATGTTCATCGAGGAGTATAAATGCCCGCTCAAATGCCAAAGTGAGCAGCTAATGCTGTCGCCGATGTAACAGACTGATGAGACCAAAGGTCAACCATGGTGACTTCTGCTGGCGTGCCACGTGATGGGGACGTAAAAGTATTGCTCAATGTTGTAAGCAACACTTTGAAAAAGAAAGAAAAGACACTATCATACTGGGTATATGACAAAACAGAATGGTCTACAAAGTGTTTAAATACACTGACTTGAACCACTACCTTCATAAAGATACAATCTTACATATTTGCAGTATGATTAATGCCCTTTAATTCACTAAGGATTACAGCAGTATATTACACTGACTATATAATGATCATAAACACAAGAAAACAAGTCTGTTTAATTTACTTATTGGTTCTTTAAATTTCATGGCGAAGCTTCAACGAAAGCTAAGCAGCAATATAGCCCCCTAAGGTGCTTGGAACAAAAATAAAAAGAGGGGGAAACAACCTGATAGGTTTGAAATATATTTTTGCTCACTGTGCAATAACAAGAACAGGATCAATAAAAACAATTTTGAAGAAATGCAGGCTACATCTAACCCTGCTTGGTCTTCACTTGAATAAACCACTGCTATCTGCTAAGATGTGCGCCTAGGTTGGAAGCTTGCACCCACACACACACACACACACACAAAAACACTTTGTAGTGCCACCGGAACATGCACATATCACAGTAAAACATAAAGGCGGCAATAGGTAACAGGCAAATTATCAGTGAAAACACGGTACAACATAAAAATGCCACTAAAATAATAAAAAAGCAAGCAAATTTCAATAATTGCCCGTCAGGCATTTCCAGGCGTTCAGTAAACAATAATGTACAAGACTATACACTAACGTTTACACTGAAATGTAGCCATTTTTGAATTGACGTATCTTCTTTTCATAAATCTTTCGGCTCCTCAAAACACAGTATTTTATGCAAATATAGCACAGCCCAAATCTGCTCCTGTGTGCTTACAGCAGTACTTCACGATATAGACAAAGCCCATATGAACATGCACACACTTATGCAACTTTGGACCAAAATTTTCTGGTTTTTCAATTAAAGTGCACTCTATAAGCAATCTTGTGAATGTTAAATAAATATGCAGCCAAAAAAAACTGCCACGGAATAAATCAGGTACTAGCACATACTAATATAAAATATTACTGTGTAATAAAAACAATATAAAATATTATATAAAGTAAAATATACAGCAATATAAAATATTACTTTATTCGATTTTATTTAACCACAAAATAAAATATACAATCTGTAAGCTTAGTGCCAGCCTAGGTTGGTTTAACCCTTTTGGCAAATAATGCCCAGCCTATCGTAATACATAATGCTAAAGCGAATACTGACACAAAAGTACAACATACTTCCCCTGGTTTTGATTTCACTTTGCTACGCCAAGCTTGAAGTAGCGATAATTCCATCGTCACTCCTATACCAATGTTTCAAACAAACATCAGAAGCAAAATATCACAACTCCCTCCCTGTGGTGCATGAGGAGTGTTTCAGAAAGAAGGTCACACTGTAGTCTTTCCTCTGCCACTGCACAAGCAGAGACAGGTTCCTGCCAGAAGGGTGGCCAATGCAGCAGCAAAGCACGTTTTTCAAATTTCGCCGCTTGATGTCCTGGTAAAGTCTCGCGTACACTTTGGAAGCATTCCCTTTCCACGTCTTTTTTTTTTTTTTGTACGAAGCTAAAGTTTCATACAATTTCACTACGAGGAGAACAGAAATGGAGAAAGAATGCTGGCAAAGCCTGGCCCCTATCTTTTAAAGCAAAGCTTTGGTGTCCTCACCGATGCCGTTGTACACCAATACGCGAGAGGCAACATTTTTGTCAAAAGTCCTCCCACTGAGCTTGCCTCACTCACCGTGAAGGAGTAGGCCTTGAAAGGGCATTTCCATCTCCCGTCTGGGCAGGTGGAACCGCAGGGCCCGGCGCCTATTATCGCTTTCCTTCACGGTGAGTTAGGCGCCCTTAGTGGGCGGGATGTTGACAACAATGCAGCCTCCACAGTGCGACATGCAGCTTCTGAAATGAACTACAGATGGTGAAAACAAGTTATGAAAAACACTTAACAGGGAGAGGGGCTCGGTGTACCAAAGCCACGCCTGCTGCGCTACAAAGGTGCACTGCAGCAGAAGGCAATGCTCTAACCTGGTCACACAGGCATTTACGCATTTTGCCTTCAGCATAAACACTGTGGCTGCTGCCAGCAATCGAACCTGCCAATTCGCGCCAGCACAGGTGAAGAAGCAAAACTGAGATCCCAGACAAGTACTCAGAATGCGAGGGCAAGCAATCACAGGGTTGCCTCGCAAGAAACTTTGGTAGTTTGTTCGAAGAACTGCGCTTCACCTCCATAGCTTTTTCTTTCATGCAGTGCAGCAAAATGGGAGCTGATTGGGAGAAAACTTGCAGCCTTTAAATATTCTCACAACTGATGGCAGGAAGAAGCTTGAGTTGTACTTAAGGCCAACTGCACTCAAATTTTTCTTTGCCCAAATTTGATCCAGATAAGTAGCCTACGCTCTAAAAATCACGGTGTGAAGTTCCAAGCCCAATATCCACATAGCACAATAACTGCAAGTGTCCAAGTAGCTCTGTAGGAGACAACGTTTGCACCTGGCGGAGAGTTGCCGAAACAAGTTCCGGGTGGCCTGTGACGGAGAAGAGGAAACTGTCCCGTGAAGCTCGCGTTCCTCCGGAAACTGGCACGGCGCGTTCTCGGGAGCAGGGATGCGTTTGGCGGGGGTTTCTCTGCTACACCGCCGTGCTATACTGCTGTCGGCACCACAGGTTTTAAACCTAACTGCGCAGGTAGCAATATCCACAATTGTTTTCAATACAATAAGAGAGATTGAAATTCTATAAACTATACGTGTGTTTGCGATGCATCTGGAGTTAGCAAAACTTTAATTTTACATGAAAATATTTTCACTCACAAAAGTAGTGCAAAATGAGCACTTGACTACACATTTATCATTCCTATTGCATCTGTCACAGAGAAAAAGGATCTTTTACGAATCCTTGGCCCCTTACACTTCCACGTGCAGCATTTGCTGTATTTGGAATGGCCTAATGCCACTCCCACCTCTTAGACCTCCTTCAAAGGTTTCACAACGACAACCTAACTAGAGGTGTTCCACACATGGGTATAAACATTTGTGCTACATTTTCCTCATTCGCTAAGTGAACCAAATCAGCCTTGCTCATGGTAACAAATATATCCGCACAAAGATAAAAGCCACTGTCTTCGCGAAGTGCGAAAGCTAACAAAACTGCTCCTCTCCTGAACGATGAACTACATTGCTTTTTCAATCGCGAAATAAAGTATCTACGTTTGCTGAATGTTCGGTTTAGTTTACCTGGAAGTAAAATGTAATTAATTGAATATGACCCTCGTGAAAGTAGCAAACGGTGGCAGACAGGTAACATTTTTGGCGTTTTAGTGCATCAGCCTTGAAAGCTGACATACGGTTTCAAACCCGATTTTACAAATCAATCCTCGATGTGCAGCGAGTTGAAATATCCTGGGCAGATATTCACATGGCTGTTTGCATGTACAGGCATAGTAAAAACAATTTGTGACTGATCACTGCCCGTGTGCAGTTTGTCCCCCTTACCCCTCCCAAAAAGATAATGATAGCCAAGGCGTCGGCTAACAACCAAAGCTACTATTCGATATCATATGAGCAAACAGTATTGCAAATCTAAGCCTCCTTTTTTTACTCGCAATGCCAACGATTGCTACTCCGGCAGGCATTCTGACGCAAAAATAACTGCCGGATGGTCTACTTCAGGTTGGTTAATAGCGACGCAATGTCGAAATTGCGCCCAACTACATTAGCCTCGGCGAAATGTCGGTGGAAGTTCTGTGGAAATAACAGTGTGACAGGCGACGCTACTACACACATTAGGAGGCTGTTGTGGGTGGGCACCGGTATTGGCGCGTTCACTTTTGTTCCATCACCTACATATCATGTCTGGCTGCCAATAATGGATGCCCCCCTTTTATTTCCTATTTCGTTTCCAAAAACGCCGACCTTTACAACCCATTTGCAACACACGAGTTCGTGTTTGAAAAGCAGCATTTTGCAGCTAGCGCTCGTTTTATGAGTACTATTACATGACATATGTTAGGTTGTCAAAAATTTGGGTGCGGTTGGCCTTCAAGGTAAAAAGATGACAAAAACTGAATTATACAATGTCTCTACAACAGATGTCGTTTTTAATCACATCAAAATGTTTTCAAATTTTAGGGTTTTATTATGCACCGGAGCTACTCCTGGACTATGAGGCGTGCTGTAGTGGAGGGTTTTGGATTATTTTCAACCACCTGGGGATCTTTAACATGCACCAAAATCTCATCACACGGGCATTTTCGTCTTGTCTCAATCATAAAAATGGCCAGGATTGGAATCATGTCAACAGTATCCTTCACTTCTAGTGGGTAAAAGCGATACTATTAGTTACTTATTAAAAATTAGTCACAACTGTGCTTATACATATCAAAGGATGCAGAAGGCTTGATAGATTATTTACTAAGCAACTAGAGGCATCAGTTTTGCCTTTTGTCTTTTACAAACGTATAAACAGATAAAATTTAAGAAGCTATGACAGATTCTCTTTCTGTTGTAGTGATACAGAGCACCAATTTGGCAAATTGGCATGAAATGAATTTAAGCAAGGCCCTCACAGAGTTTGGCTTAAATATGCTGTGCTGCCGGTATAACTTCCCTACACTTGAACACCCATAACCACAATGGATGATGCCTCTGCTTGCGATTTGTTTCAAAATTTTTCCCCCATGACAGAACTGACTGCCTTGTTCAGGTAGAATGCTTTAGTAAGGGAAGGGGTATGTGGCTCCTTGCTCAATGAATCCAATGCATAGAACCGAGCTCTGGCAATTGATTATGAACTCTTTCTCCTTCTCACTGAAGTTCAAATGAACATTGGCCAGTCATAAATTCCACTGAGCCAGTCATAAATTCCCATGTCCACTGAGCATGAGGTGGTAGCAGGAGTTTGAGCAAGCCAATAGCGTTTGCATTGGATGGCTGCAAATTACAAAATAGAAAGTTTACTGGCTCAACAATGTGATCTGGGACCTGAAAGGCCAACTCTTTAGAGAAGCAATTTTTTAAGCAGAGGTGTGCGAATACTGAACAACTCACAGGACAGCCTTACAATTCCTTCACATTTCCCAAATATCCGAAACGTTTTTTTTTTTGCCTGGCATGTCAGCTGTGCAAAAAATCCCCGCTCGCATAAAACCTGCCGAAAGCGAATGTGTGACTACACAGGCATCATATTTTTTTTCCTGCAGATGATAATGACATTAGGATAAAGTACCATACACACTTGTGATGAAACTGAACGAGCAGCCCAAGAAGTACCCCTGTACTTAACAGCCTTGATGGCCCGGGCCAGTGTTGTGCTTAACTTGGACGTCGTTGGTCATCGGCAGTAGTAATCAGTGCCCCATTGAGCATGTGGGAAGCGGTTTGCACAAGGCAGTTAGGTGCTGCAAAGAGAACCTACACCTTCTAAAAATGACCTAGGCTGTAAGAAAAATCACTCGCTTAATCACGTTACAGAAGTTCTGTGCCCACAGACACAGAACTGATGGTATCTTAGTCAATTCACAGCTAGTTTCTACCATTCCTGTTGATTTGCACACCTCTGCTTTCAGGCCATTTCTTGCCAGCATTCAGTTTAGATTCCCAGATGCAGGAAAATTTCTCTCTGCCTCCCTTTGGGTAATGTTGCTAGAACAAGGCCATCAGACGACTGGTGCCCCCCTTCCCACCCTTGGGAAGGAAGTTTCGCACACAGCCTCGCTTAGATGCGAAGTTGACGCAAGCACGTTTTCTCTTGTTGCACCTGCATGGTATTCCCGCGCCAACAGTCTCCGCTCAGTGAACCAGCACATCAAACGGCCCCGTGTCCCCATCCCCCCAGGTTGGTGGTCGACCAAAGGGGGGAGGGGGCTACCCAGAGGAGCACTTGTCGATGACCCCAATAAAGCGGCGCAGGCAGGACCAGTCCCCTTGGACCTGGATGCGGCCACCCATGTACACTTGCATGGGGGACTCCTTGCCACACAGGATCAGGGTGAGATCATCCGCCGAGAGGCACAGGGTCACGTCGGCCTTCCGCCGGCTCCCAAGGTCACTGCCACGCACAAGCTCCACGTTACCTGGGGTTTCCAAGCATCCTTACAGTGGGCCCAACAAGAAACAGCACACACGGCACACACGCCACACTGCCACCCAAGGACCCTCTACACAACACCACCTTCACTTCTGCTGTTCTGAAAGCACAAATGGCTAGCTGTGGCAATTAAGATATACGTACACGCACTGGCCAAGCACTTGGATGGTCGGTGAACTGACCTCCGCTGAACTGCTGCTAACCAATTTGCACCAAAGGATCATTTGCAGCACCAAACAGCACAGCTGTGTTGCCACATACACTGTTCAATATTCAGCAGAGACACTTAGGACTCCTTACGTGTAGGGATGCCAAAGCATCACAGTCCCGCAGGAAAATGTTTTTGAGTAGTAATGTTTCTGTATGTATTACCTGCCCAAGGGGCTATCCGGAGCTGTGAGTGCAGTGTTGCTGGAATTTCCCGCTTTCGGTACCAGCACTTTGCAAGTGGCACACGTAGTGCTCTAGATAAAAACCAGTATTATCTCCAAAACCACCACACAGCATTATTTCACTCAGCACACAAGCCCAGCTGGCCAGCCACCGCCAGCGCACTTTCTGCTCCATCACAGGGCTCTGCGCATGCTCAGGAGCTGCCTAGCAACAGAAAAGCGCAATTCTTTTCTTTTTGTGTTTTAATTTTGAAGTACGGCATGTGCTGGGTGACAAATTTTTATGACTACCTTTCGGTCACTAACGCCACTGCTGCCTTTTCTTGTAATAGGACATATTAAATATAAAGCCTTTTAAGATGTATAACTTCACCAATTTTTGCAGTTTATGTGAGCAACGACCACACAACTCAATGGTCTTCGAGACTGTCCATACTAACGCTGAGGCATAAGGTAGATAGGAGTGTGGACTCAACTGCCTGGCAATGCATGCACTGGAGGTTTAAAAGAGGTCATGAAGACAAAACGCAAGTTTGGTTCATCCAAAAGATTGCCTCGCTAGAATAACACTGACACCACTTTTAATGCAAACTTCACTAAAATAAGCTGAATAATGAGGAAAACAGAGAATAGGCATGCGACACCCCAGCTACTTTTTGCGCTGAACTTATGATGTATTATGGGCAGCTCGTTGCGATTGGCTCAGGCCGACAAAATCTAACGCAAACTAAACAGGGTTCATAAGCTTACAGAACGAGCTATTGCACTTAAATTTAGTGCACACTCCTCTTATAGCAGAAAGAATGGTGGAACAAACAATGGAAGTTACAAACAAACACGTAAACATAGAAGCACCAGTGTGTACGGCGCGCACTATGCCGGCTGAAGCGGCACAGCCGTCGGGCGCGTTGGGCTTGTTTGACATGACACTGGCCAACTGGCACACGCAACATCTACACTTATATGACCCTGTTTGTCGAGCATACCCAATCTTTCACGAACAATTACTATAAACTATAGCAAAGGTAAGCCAGGTACAAATCCGGTCAAAAACAGAGAAAGTGCGAACGGTGGTCCCTGAGCGGTATTGTTGCACCGTCTGTGAAGGCAGACAGTACACAAAAGACAACAAAAGACACCTTTCGCTGTTCAAATCAGCCTTAGTCAACCTACTTACATCCGTTTCAGGCACCTTCCCTGAACACGTCCTTGCTTATGTCACGAAACACTTGATTAAGTGGGAGAGTTAAAATTTTGGCCTAAAATATTTAATTTCTCAGTTAACAAAGCAAAGTTTGCTGCTAGACAAGCACTGGAGGCATATTAAATTCCAAAGCTTTCCCATAAAACAAACTTGTATTTTGTCTTCATGGCCATGGCCCTTTAAAGGCACCACTTGCCCAATATGGCCATTGTTACTTCGCCCCATCACAATGACCTTAATGCTATGTCTGAGGATACCTGAAAAGTGTGGAGGAGGGCAAACACTATAACCTGCGCTTCTGACACGCCAAGTATCACCCCGGAAATCGGGCGAGGGTTTGAACCCCAATCTAATACATGGCTTTAGCCGACGCTTCTGTGACAAATATTTCGGACCATACAGAATTCAACTTGTTGGCACCCTTATGTATGAGGTCATCCTTGATGATGACTATGGATTATGATGACGCATGCAGCCCGAGGTCGTCTGTGCGGTTCACTACAAGCCATACCACGCTGAATAAGAGACTTTTTTATTGTTTTGCGAATTGTTTTATCATCGGGTGGATGCACTCTTAGAAGGGGGGTAGTGCCACAAACTATGCCTTGAGATTCGTTTTGTCTATGCTTTGTTGCCAGCGCTGCCTTCCCGCACACGGTTATTTTATCCCGTGCTGAAGGTGTACAATTCGTGTTCCTTCTGGCCTAGGCCACGCCCAGCCATATCGTTTAATAGGGGAAGTTTATAACCCATTCGTTATTCACCTAGACCATGGTTTCTCAAAGTGGGTTCCGCAGAACCTAGGGGTTCCGCAGGCCCCTCCTCAGGGTTCCGCGAGCCACTGATAAATTTTCCCTGGTTCCGCAGTCGCAAAGTGTTATATGGTAAACTTGAGGCGCGATCGATCTAAGGAACCTCCATTACTCACGCCCGAGCGTCAGTAAGCACATCTCGGCGCATAACAGAAACGTGCAAGCTGCGCAATAAATCTCGCCAGCAGCTTGTAGCCAGCCAGACTCCGAAAACGGGCCACGTGGTTAAACTATTGCACTTGAATCTCGGCCTTATATTACCCCCATGCGCATTTCTCCTGTTTGGAGATAGGTGCTGCTAGCGTACGCATTCGCGTAAAGTCGACGGGAAAAAAAACGATACCCTTGCTTGCTTTTGAATTTATTGCATGTTAATGTAGCATGAACGGAATGAAAACTGGCAAGAGTGGGGGGGGGGGGTGTTCCTTGGCACTTAACGGAACTTAGCAGGGTTCCCTGGAACCAACATGCTTGAGAACCCCTGACCTAGACTGTTCTTGTTTGATCAACAATGTTCTGGATCTAATTGGATGGCTCTGGAAAGGAGAGTGCTTTGGGACAAATGCATGCAGAGCAAACTCTGTGGCACTCGATTCGCTGAAGCTCTACTCTGCATTAAACTTTGAAGCAGCGCTTAAACTAAGAGAAGAGAAGACACAGACACAAGCACTGTAGATTGCAAAGTGGAAAAGAGCCCGATGTACAAGAAATAAATCTAACGTTTGGGTCTGGGCTAGTTGGTTTATCACTAAACTTTGAAACAGCCCTTAAACGAAGACAGTAAGAGAAGAGAAGACACAGCGCTCGTGTCTGTGTCTTCTCTTCTCTTACTGTCTTCGTTTAGTCCCGTTCTACTGTGCATGTCGCTTTGTTGACGGCCCCTTTGACATTTGTGCTTTCATGCTACTTTACAGCCGAGCAAAAGCTCACTCCAATAAACCTCGACTACTACAAGAACCTTGCCTCATTCGTGGCTAAGTGACATCATCAAAATGATTGCTGACCTGCCATCACATAGGACAAAGTGGCAAAGATGGCAACATTGCTGAGGCACTGACGCTAGAAAGTTATTAAAAAATGGGTGAAAAGAATTCCCCATGCATAACTCACGTGGCCATACTGATGCTATTTGAGAAAATAAACAAAATTTACCTAATCTTGTTTCACACGTTGTGCCCTAAAAAGAAATGACGAAAAAGCCCTACGCTGATTAAATGTGTGCATTAATAAATACTATGTACCGTACTTCATGGTATGTCACAAAGTGACTCCCTGAAATTTACAGTTCACATTATCGTGAATGCAACAACATATGAGACCAACGTTAGTAGGCACTATATCCCCTTCACTAACGCACAATTCATGCTGAATGATGAACACACCACTCAGTAGCATGCAACCCCCCCTTCCTTTTTATGCAAAAAAAAAAAAAGAGAGAACAGAGAGGGAGATTACGTGCAAAAAGCTTGGGATCAACATGTGCTGCAATACAGTCTAGCCCACTTATAACAATATTCAAGTGCCATGGAAGATCCGTTGTTATAACCGATAATTGTTATAAGCAGGTTGCAAAAACAAAAACAAAACAGAGATCAATACATTTTATCTGCATGCAAGCAAGCAAGGCTGTACAACCCCTTATTTACAGAAAAGACGCCATAATCGGAAAGCTTCGTTTGCTTCACGCAAAGCTAGCACACATCTAGGCACTCCACATAGCTGAGCGAAAGGTAGTTCGTGAAAACGAAGTCCCTGAGGAACTGTGACACGCGTTGGGCCTCTTGCGAAGACACTACACGAGTAGGCTTGTCAACCGCATCGTCAGAGTCGTCACTGCCACCGCTGTCTGCAGCAGGTATCTGCGCGAACGATCGCCTATCCAGTTTCCAAAACATGGGCCCTGATGTCTCTTCCACGGAAAAAGGGAGGCAGTTGAAGATGCACCCAGTGAAACTCAAACAGGCAAATGCCCGAGTGGGGGCAGGAATGAAACCAAGGCGCCGGGAGGTGGGTTCAGAAGAAAAGCTGCTCCCCTCCTCTCGCTTTCTCATAATTATGCGGTGCACTCATTTTCTAAGTGGTGGAAGGGATGCGAGGTGCAGCCGCGCAGGGCGGTTCGTGTAGCCTGCCATCGGTGCTGAAAGCCTGGCACAGATCGCATTTTTGGTGCACGCTGTAACCGGATTCAATCATTATATCCAATAGTGTGGCACTGAAGCATTGTAATAAGCAGTTATTTTACCATATAATGCATACAAAAGTGGATGGTGCCATAGTTGGTCATTGCTATATCCAATATATTGTTATAAATGGTATCATTATAAGTGGGCTCGACTGTAAAAGCAGCCAGAACCATTGAGACTGAAATCTTGGGAGACTACTCGGAGAAAAGTGCCAAAAGTACCGTATTTATTCGAATATAGGTCGACCTTTTTTTTCCGAAAATGTGCTTAAAAATTGAGGGTCGACCTATAATCGTGACCGAAAAACCTCGACCTATAGTCGTGATCAAAAATGGCGACCGCACCGAGCGATCCGTTTCTCCGTCGCTCCCGGCGCTCCTCAATTTGAGGCGGCAGCGCGGAGCATCTAGAACAAAGACAGGCAAGAAAATAAAGGAAAAAATAACAAAACAATCAGCGTAAGAAAACCACCCACAGTCACTGCCGGCTATCGCGCATTACTTGCGGCCGAACCGCCCGAGCGAGCTTACGTACTGGCTAGAGAGCCAGATTGGCTTGGCTTGGTGACTTCGGAGCCGCGGTAGCGGCTAGCGCGAGCGCGCGAGGTGGGGGTAAAGGAGACTTTCGCCACCTAGCGTAGCCGCCTCGTGAACGGAACGGCGTCACGCGTTGCCTGCTTCGCTCGCTGTCTCTACTATCTCCCGTTCTCCGTTTCATGCGCTTTCTTTGAGTTTGCTTCGTTGTGGTTTCCGCACACAACGTTTTTCTCGTGCGCATTTCGCGATGTCACGTCGGACTTTAAGTGCTTTAAGCGCCGGGTGATCCTGTTTGCTGAGAA
The DNA here is from genome assembly GCF_048455015.1 of Haemaphysalis longicornis. Taxonomy (NCBI): domain Eukaryota; kingdom Metazoa; phylum Arthropoda; class Arachnida; order Ixodida; family Ixodidae; genus Haemaphysalis; species Haemaphysalis longicornis. The sequence continues at coordinate 302,096,752 of NW_027526203.1, forward strand.
CTTGAACAACTGCGCCGCTCAGCGAGAGTTAGTCGTTAATGAAAAGCTGATCAGGGGATGGCGGAAACAGCGGGACGAACTTTTTGCTTGTAGGGGACTGCGTCGTGCGTTTCGTGGTGGGAGGCACGATGCTCTCGAGAAAGAACTCCGGCTGCACGTGGAAGAGGAGCGTGCGAAAGGACACCGAGTGTCCTGCGAAGATATTCAGACCAAAGCTCAACAGTTAGCGCTGCGAGGCGGGATTGGCCGTTCAGCCTTCAAACCCAGTCGGGGGTGGGGGTGGGTAATGAACTGCGGCGCATGCGGCGCAAGTTCCGACGACGACGCAGTGTGTGGCTGCTCCGACCAGTGAGGTGACCGCGTTGTAAATAAATGGGAGTTTTAAAAAGTTTCCTAAAGTTTTTTTCTTACAAGTATGGGTCGACCTATAATCGAATATATTATTTTTTTTTTTCGGCGACTTCAATTTTTAGGGGGTCGACCTATATTCGTGCTCGACCTATTTTCGAATAAATACGGTAAACATTGGAGTACTACTTTGGCATTGAGCAGGAACAGAAATGGCTCGCACAAACTGCAATTCTCAAATCTACAGTGAGCTTCACGGCTTTCATGGGGCTGGGTAAATTACTGCGAGGTTGGTGAGATTGCCGCAAACCCTGTTTAGCTAGCTTTGCTACGTGGCTGCTGTTATGTAACTCGCATGCAAGACCAGGAGTGCATACCACCCACTCGCGACAGGTTCGCTCTGTATGGCTAGTGAGGTAGGTGCCCTTGCCTGTAGACGGTTACAGCACTGCGACAAGTGCCACTAGTTGACAGTCTCCCGAAAAGTGGAAAGGAAAGGTAGGCCTCTCGACTGATGGGCACATACCATGTGGATGTTACGCAGGCCCCATCTGTCCTGCAATCCCTTAGTTGCAATCGCATGCATACGTGCAGCGCCCCACTGGCCTGGTATCCCGTGGGTGAGTCGAAGAATCTCCATCTCTGCAGCGTTGTTTATGACTCGCTCCCATGTTACCGTTTGGCCTACAGTTAGTCCGTGTGGAACGGAGCCTCTTTGACTGCACGCACAATAAACGCTTCCCATGAGGTTTAATCTTGTTGCCTCCTGCCTGTTTCGTCTGTCTCCGTTAACAAACAGGCCCGCTGCAGTCAGTGCTCGCACGGCATGTTTGCTGAGCGCAGGTGACTTTGGGGTGCGGATTAACCGTTGTGAATGCCCCCGGCAAGCATTTCTCAGAAACCCACCGTGGTGGAAGCAGATGTGGACCGTGATGCCATCCTTGGTGCCGGCCAGGATCTGAAGGGTGTAGGTGGCAGACACGCCCTGGAACTCGTCCTGCTGGGCGGCAAACAGGGCCAGCTGGTGCAGCACCTGCACCAGCTGCTCAAACTGCGGCTCGCTCGGGCTGGCTGGCACCGCATGCAGCCCACCTGCGTCGGCCACAGTATGTACGGAGGGGGGGGTCAAAATAGGCCTCCGGAAAGCGACCACCCTCCCCATACTACCAACAAGTGCAGTGGCGCCGTAATTCCCGATAAAAAAGGCCCCAGGAGAGATGGGACAAGTCACTCTGAAGTGGAAATAACCGTTACTCTACCCGTCCCCTCCCTGTGCATACACGCATAGCAGCAATAAACAGATACACCGTTTCTTTCCCCAATGTGTTCTGAACACCATAAAAACCAACACATAATACAGCTTTTCTTCGTTTCTTTTTCTGAATTTAGCGGATCAAATTTGCACTCTGCATAATATGTGGATTGGAACACTTTTCTGCTCACTTGATCGCCTCGGACTCTTTGTGGCTCTTATTGCTTTCACCTGCTGCTACCATTAAAAAAAAAGTGGCTCCAAAATGAAGATGGTGACAGAACAGCTGAACTGAGTGAGCCTTATCCCTGCAATTGTGTAACTTTAGAGGGGCCATAAAAACAGCATACAACTACAGACCAACCCACTTATAACAATACCAGTTATAACAATATATTGGATATAACAATAAACAGTCACAGCCCCATCAACTTTGCAATACATTATATGGTAAAATAAACCACTTATTACAACAGTCATTTTCCTTATTATTGGTCATAACAATTGAGCCTGGGTGTAAGCCTAGTAACATATAGTATTTGGAGATCTGTGAAAGATCACGGGTGCATTGTGTGTGACCAGGAATGAGTTCGAACACTTTTTTCTAACATCTCTACAATACTCAGAAAAAAGTTGGTGCCTTTTATGCAGTCATGCTATCCCTGAAGGAACAGACCTCTTAACTGCCCCTCTTATCTCTGGCTGTCAGCTGGCCCAGGAGATAAAAGAGGCAGGGGTCACCTCTTCAACCCTATCTATATTAAAATAAATCTACACCACAGTAAAAAAGGATCATCTAGGCTACTGTTGATTACTTATGTTAAAAAAGAGACAAAACAATGCCACTTTAGTAATATGCAACCTGCCAATTGTCAAAAAAGAAAGAAATCTGAAGCATAGCCTTGTGAAAGATGCTGGTCCTTCCTAGGGGCCCTGTTGAGTCGGTTGGCATATGCATGGCTTAGTCTGAATGGCCGGATGAGCAGTTAAATTTGTTTCGTAAATGCTGTCTGAAAACCACCAAATGCTTACATAAGTAACTTTTTTAGCCCAACCCAGTTATAACTTAAAGGGGCACTGACACAAAAATTTTGCATCCTGTTTTTTTTGTTGCGGTAAGTAGCTAGTGACCTACTTATCACCTGTAGAAACCTCATTTGCTTCAGCGTGCGACGGTTGTTTAATTAGAGGCATTTTCAATGCGGCCAGTCGCAGTTTCGGTTTCAGCAGGTGTCGCGAACTGATGGATTTTGTGTGAACAAAGCTGAGTACGTGACCGTCGGAGGGATATCACAGAGCAGAGCTGTCGTAGCACTGTCGAATGCGCATCGCTGGCAGTTTCTGCGAATGCCCCCACGCCAGGCCAATGCTACTTTTTCTAGTTTCGGTTCTATTATTGCGCGCCTAGAGGCAGTGGCGCTGGGGAAACACTCCTCCTCTCATTTTTTTTTTTTCTTTCCGCTTCTCTCCGGCGCGACTGGGGGCGCGCATGCGCGATAACGGCATAACTGTCACCGCCAGGGTTGCCACTGGTGGCGACTTTTCGCCAAATTGGCGACTTTGAGAGGCCCGTGGCGACCGAAAATCACAAATGGCGGCATGGCGATTTTATGGCGAATTTCGGCTTGGGACTCTCGCTCCCCCACTTCTCTTTCTCCGTCCGTCCCGACGGCTCTGCCCAACGCCACCTAGAGGAAATTAATTCCAGTCTAGGTGGCGTTGCTCTGCCTAGTCGGTGTTGCTTTGACCCTCTGCGCGTGATGCGGTGTTCGAAAGTTTCAGTCGTCTCTGTTCAGTGTCTTATTTCGCCCGAGGCGTGGGCATGTCGAGGCGGCGGCGTGGGGGTTGTCATCGGGGGTCAAAAAGCGGGATCGTAATGTTGATCGTAATTCTGGACTTCCGAAGAAAGTCGCGGCCCAAAATCACGGGGACACTCTGGCTTGGCAGGCGGATAAAACGACATCGACTCCTCCGCCCGTACCATCGAACTGTCAACCTTGCGGCGCCGCCGGCACGCGCAACACCGCTGGCAAGGCTGAACGCAGCTCGGCACTCCCTGAGGCGAACAGAACGCTGTTGCAAGACGTACAACATTTCGTCTCCGAACAAAGCGCTAGCTGTCGTGTCCAATAAAGCCGGGATTCTCGGCCCGCAAAGACGACACTGATGAACGGAGCAGGCCCTCCGACGTGGTAAACCGGGCGGCCTAGGGAGGGGCCAGAATTACTTCGGCCGAACGGGCTTTCCCGCTCGGCCGGCACCTGCGTTTCCCAACTGCGCCGGCGGCTGGGAGCGCTTCATGTGGCCCTCTTTCCTGCAACGAAAACAGCGCAGCCCACCACGGGTTTTCCCGCGATTGGCATCCCTTGGAGTGTCTCCGCCTGCCGCCGGACCTGGGAGTTCAGGGCGGTTGTTGCAGGCTTTTTCCTGACATTGGCCGTGTGGCGTCCGTAATGTATGGGTCCAAAGCTCGTTCGCTAATTTCCAACAGACCTTTGTCTTCCGCTCCGACTGCGTGGGCGGCGTCCGGCGGGTGGCGAGAAAAAGAGGAAGCTCCCTTCCACGCGCAGCGGGGCTCAAGAGCCTCGCTTGCCGGAGGAAGAGGGCGATACGCTAGGGAAGCGAGTATGTGGCCCTGTATCCGCTTCGCCTCAGCGGCTCGCTCCTCCAGGTCGCGGAACCGCAAAAGTGGGTTGCGCCTGCCTGATAACCCTCTCGACGTGTTCATCGTTCAGGGCTGTCGGTTCGGCGATTTGATATAGCTTCTCCATACTCCGCACAAACACTAGGAGGGATTCCTAGGGAGCTTGTGTGCGCAGCTCCAGTTCACGCCGCGTCCTCCGATGGCAGTCCACTGGAAGAAATTAGCGACAGATTGCCGCCTTGAGTTCAGTGAACGTGGCGGATCGGTGACCGGCAAGCTGGTACCACTGCGCTGCTCGCTTCGTAAGCACGACTGGCACGACACGAGCGAGCATATCGCTGTCGCCGAGTCCCATATAGTGAAGTCGGTCACGCTGATGGTATCCTCGTAACCGCGGTAAACTAGTATTTCCAGCCTCACCAGTGGCCTTGACAGCTTCGGTGCCTCCAGGGAAACCTTTAGAGCGCCTGAAAGGGACTCGATTAAGCTACTGGCTTGCTGCAACAACGAGGTTGCATCTCGGGGAGCATCTCCGTTAGGAACGACTGCGTGCGCGGCGAGGGGTCCGCGGCGGGGCGAGAATATTCTCGCTGGTCGTTCGGTGGCTCGGCGGCCGGATTGTCCAAAGATTTCGTGCGCCCAGCCCGCTGGTGTTGGCGAGTGGCGCTTCGAGCCTCCGCTGCCCCCGCGTAGGCTACGACAGCGTACATGGTCTACTGCCGCGTTGCTCCCGAAAACGGGTGGCCTGTGCGACAAGAAAGCCTCTCTAGTGCGACCCAGGCCTTCAGCGGCGACGTAGCCGGTGTGAAACGGCGCGGGGCCACCGCGCGCCCCGATAGTGGCGAGTACGGAGCGCACAAGAGTACGGAGAGCTTCCGCTCGAGCCTCGAAGAGCAGCGCGCTCCCCAAGCTGTGGTTGTGCTGGTTGTGCCACAGTCTCACAGAACAGGGAGGATTGCTGCACCGCGGCCGCGGCCGCCTGCGCGCAAACCGCCGCCAAAGTAAGCTTTTCCCGCCAAAATGATGATGATGATGATGATGATCAAAGGCCTCCCCTTTGAATCGACGTAACGGCATGCGCCATCTAGCCTATCTTAGTAACTTAAATTTAGTTAACCCTCAACTCAGATTTCTTTTTAATTCCGCCTGCCGCTACCCCTGCTTGGGATGACACTTTATCGACTTCTCTGCTTTTTTCCCACCAATACTACAGCCGCTGCTTACTCCAGAGTGGGCTTTTCCTGCGGCGCCGGCTAACGGCTAGTCGAAGAACCAGGCATTATGAAGCGTACCATACGACTGGCATTGAAAAACATGAACGTTGCTGATTTTTATGGGGTTATACAAAATTGGGAGCTTTTATTTTTAGGCGTTGCCGTAGATATTTAGTGTGGCGACACTGTTGGCGAATTCTAAAGCAAAAATGGCGACATTCGGCGACTTTTTGCTGGCCGTCTGGCGCTATTGACCCAAAACTTAGTGGCAACCCTGGTCACCGCAGTTGCTGCTTCCGCGCGGCGAGCAGCGAGGCCGACGCGCGTCTCATGTAGTGGGCGACTTCTTGTATGTGCTCCCTCGGACATTACGGTGCTGCAAAAGGGACGCCAAGAACACCAGGATGAATCGTAACGCGAAGACTCTTTGAGTGCTGTTAGCAAAAGGTGAGAACGTCGTTCGTATGCCGTACGTGAAGCTGAGCTGAAGGATAGGACTTGTGTCGTGCGTGTGCAGTGCTTGAAGACAGACAGCCTTGTCTGTGTTGTATTGGTCATCGGTGTTTCTCGCCGCACGTCGCGTTCGCGCACGTAACGCGAATAAAGTTTTCAAGTGATATTCGAGCTGGCGTCGTTACTGCTCAAGCGGCGTGGCTTCGTGCCGTCGGAGCGAGGCTTGCCCGTTGGAGGCAGCGGGGTGGCGGCGGCGGTTGCCGGGTGGGAATGGGGGGGACACGGGAAGGGGGGAAGGAATCCAACCGACATGAGAGGGGAGAGCGTTACCTCTCCCCCACGCAAGCTGCGCGCTCTCGCATTATTGCCATAGCAATTACAACGCCTTCAAGGCAATCATGGCGGTGGCGTTGCTAGGGCAACAACAACGCAGTAATGTTTCCCCACGCTCACCAGGGGAGAATATGCCGCATGAGTCGCAATTAGCCCGGACGCTGGGTTGAAGGCTAAGAGTCCGCCTCCTGCCCACGCAGTATATTATCTCTATGCCCCCACGTACTGATCTCGTGAGCCGCTTAATTAAAAAGCGACAGTGGACGTGACGCAGACGCTGCGAGTGCAAATGCTACCGCGGCGAAAGAACGACGCGCGACGCTGGAGACAGAGGGCGGCAAGGTGCGCGCTGGGAGCAGCCGGCCGGTCTGCCTACAGGTCCGCCTACAGATGTGTTCGACTTAGCACTGCGGCGGATATTCGATTGCCGCTCTCGTAAGCGGTGCAGATGACAATTTTTAATGCAACCTGCCATCGCATCATTAATTCCTTTCTCATATAAGATGCCATGGTCGGGACCTGGGTATAATTTCGTGCAGCGGTAACAAGCTATCACTCGAGCTACCTGCGCCGGCCTGGGCCACTTCGCGGCCGTGGCCGCCGCCTGCCCAGCGACCATGCGGCTCGCTCAGTGGGCTTTTCGTGTCTCCGTCGCGTTTTCGCGTCTAATGTAAATAAAAAGTAATAGAAATAGAGTGCCTGGAATCGCTGTAGATCTTTGGTCGCGGCCAGCTGCCCGATGAGCTGACGAAATCACGGTGCCTCCGCCGCCAATGATCGGGTCGTTCGTTTTCGAGAGCAGAAGCTCCGCCCTCCGGCCCTCCGATTGGAGCGGCGAGCCGGGCGAGCCGGCGAAAAACGCCGGCAGAGCGGAAGCGGCGAACACAAACTCGTGACGTGTGTGGATGTTGTTTATTTACAAAATATCCTCGGGATGTCGATTGGGCGTGGTCCTCTGCTGGTTGTTCGGTTGCGTTAACAACACTTTAAAATTGATTTTAAATATGTTCTAGGCTGTATTCGCCGTTGACATTTTGCAGATGATGTATATGTGTTCACACCAATCTATCTCCGAAGTTATCTCGCCTTCAAAATTTTGTGTCAGTACCCCTTTAATACGTTATAGCATGGTTTCTCAAAGTGGGTTCCGCGGAACCTAGGGGTTCCGCAGGCCCCTCCTCAGGGTTCCGCGAGCCACTGATAAATTTTTCCTGGTTCCGCAGTCACAAAGTATTATATGGTGAACTTGAGGTGCGATCGATCTAAGGAACCTCTATTACTCACGCCCGAGTGTCAGTAAGCACATCTCGGTGCATAACAGAAACGCGCGAGCTGCGCAATAAATCTCACCAGCAGCTTGTAGCCAGCCAGACTCCGAAAACGGGCCACGTGGTTAAACTATTGCACTTGAATCTCGGCCTTATATTACCCCCATGCGCATTTCTCCAGTTTGGAGATAGGTGCCGCTAGCGTACGCATTCGCGTAAAGTCGACGGCAAAAAAAAACGATACCCTTGCTTGCTTTTGAATTTATTGCACGGTAATGTAGCATGAACGGAATGAAAAATGGCGGGAGGGAGGGGGGGGGGGGGGGGGGGTCCTTGGCACTTAACGGAACTTAGCAGGGTTCCCTGGGACCAACATGCTTGAGAACCCCTGCGTTATAGCAATGACATTTTTGTGGCATTTCACTTAGCTATAAGTGGTCTAGACTGTACAGTTTAATTTGAAAGAACTAACCTTTGGTAAATCCCTCAACTCCATTTCAGCCACAAAAGATGTTTTTTTACTCAAAAAAAAAAAAAGATAGAAACATTCAGACTTTCAAATTTTGCACTATAAGACGTCATGAGCACTGCAATAGAGGGAATCCAAAAACAGAGCTTGTGGGGACCATGTGTGCCCCCATGCCGTTCTTTGCGGCACCATTAGGGTTAGTAGCGAATGCTGCTGACGGGGCTGCCGTCCTGACAGCAAGTGTGCACCAAGCGTACGTGCTGCCATGATATGCGAGGCACAGCCTTCCCCTTCCGCCAGCATCCTCCTCCCCTCTGGAGAGCCTTCACTCCAAGCCTACCTGATGAGCACAGCAGGGAGGCTCTCTGTGGGGCTTTTCTGCTCAATGGTCTATGCCGCACAGGCGGACTAGGAACGTCAGTTCCTCAACCCTCAGACAAGACAAGTACCCAATTAGGGGACATACAAGTTGACGGCCATAGAAGGCTTAGCGAACTAGTGGAGGCCCCATATCCCACCCAGGCATGCAACTGCCGCTCCCTTGTATCACGGTACCGTATTTGCACGATTCTAATGCGCTTGACTGTAATGCACGGGTAAGTTCGTGCAGAAAAATTTGAAAAAATAATTTGACACTGACTCTACCGCGCAGATGTAAAGTACATGACACCACGTACCGGAAAGAAGGAGATTTTATTCCATGGATGCAACTGTGGCAGCCAAAAATAAATTGTGCTTCGTAAACTTGGTTATCCAGCTCCTGCTAGAAATGAAACTATAGCGGGGAACATTGAAGCTGTCTGTGATTTCAAGTGCCTTTACTTTCATAATTCTATGCGTGACGGGCTAATTGCAACAGTAGAAAAACATGTAACAGCTGACCACGGTATGCCATTCAAGCTTGAGTGCGCCGAAATTTACTCACGTGGTGTTGACGGATTGTTCTTATTGGACTGAGTTGGATTTTGGGGGGCTTCATGTCCGTATGGCAATGCTGCTGGCCACTTTAAAGCCTATTTCGGTTTTGAGCCCGATTGTAACACGCACACAAAGTTTAAGGCTACCTTTTAGCAAAAAGGGGTGTGCGTTAGAGTAGTGCAAATGCGGTACATTTGGACAGAGCATTAAAGTGTACTTTGTCAAATTTGCCTATGAGAACTTTCTGGTGAGCAGATCGACTACTTAGCGGTGACTGTAGTATATGTTAGTACTCAAGTGACACGACCAAATGAAACTACAAGGCACCACTACAATCACAGCCATGTTTCTTGTTGGTGGCTTTGGTGGTCGGTGGCCGCCATTCGCACATTTCGATGCTATAAGAACAGGCAAGACAGTGGCTGGTGAGTCGCAACTGCTTCATCTATTCTGCTAAATGTCCAGTTTATTTGTTTGCCGTTTGCGTTAAAATTAGTGCCACAGTTATTGGGAAGCAGCAGTCTTTTGAATGAACCAAACTTGCATCTTGTTTTCGTAACCCCTTTAACTCTTTCGTTAACGCACCTATACAAAATAGTTCAATTTGAACGATGCCTCTGGAGCCCCATTTCATAGTGTTCCAGGCGTCTCTGGAACAATTAAAGCTATTTAGAGTTAGCTCAGAAACTGCCCTTTCAAAATCAGTTTTGTTTTAATTTTTGCAACAAAAACGTGATTCTTGACACGCATTTGTATCACCTAGGTGTGGCAAAGGGACGCGGTCATGATGCGTCACTGCTACCGAAAAAGAAGGCGTGCCCGTCGTAATTACTCTGCATCAGCGTTTTGTTTTTGTTATCAGGGAACAAATGGTGAATCAGAAGATGATTTTCAATCATCAGGTTTGCACTCTGACAGTAATAATGCTTGCAATTAGCTGAAAATATAAAGCAGTGCCTGCTTGCAAAGTTACTTTATGATTTTAGGCAGTTTTATTGCCTTTGAGCATTGTTACAAGTCGTGCTGTAGTTCTACTGCCACTTACCAAAGGACCATTCACAAACAGTTTACAACAGTTTCGGTTTCATTTCTGCATCGCGAAATTCATATTTGGCGCTACTACAAGGTTACCCAACTTCAAGCCTAACTGCCATGGTACCTTCAGCGTCCGCCACTGATCCTAAAAAAAAGCATGCTGCTCCTGATTTCACCACACCCTAATCCGATTTCTGTGGTAACTTCCGATGCAAGTCAAGAGATAACACCCAGTCGCCAGATATCAGTTCCGACAAGGAGAGTGCTTCAAACTGGCCTTGCACACCGCCAGCTGTTCGCCAACCAGTTTCGTCTCCATACGAGGGTACTAGTATTTCCAGATGTCTAGTGTTGCTCCTTGGTATAACTGTTTATTCGGACGGAGTCTCCAACAAATTTGGTATTGTTTCTTTTCGAAAATGTTAGGTGGCGCTGCAATGCAGTAGGCTCGTAGTGCTGAACCCTTTCATCATGCAACAGCTACTCAGCGAAAGTTTGTAGGGCAGGATTCTAGCGCATCGCACCTCATTCCTGCAAGCAAGGCTACAATAGTGAGTCGGCAGATGATAACAAACCGCAAGTTTATGCTTTGAGAGATAACTGACAGTAAACGTCTACAAGCATCAACCACCGAGTTTCGTTTTCAACTCCATCGTTCCACAACCATTGCCATTACTGGCAATAGATGCCCCCGGAACAATTTCTCCAAGATCTTCATCGCGCCACACGTGCTCTAATGCCACCGCGTGGAACGGACCTCCCCAGTAAACTCGCTTGCTGGGATAAGGTCTTGCTGCGAAGACTTTGTATTGGTGTAGCCCTCTCTCCCGCTGTGACCCAGCAGTGGCCACCACGCTAACAAGCCCCATTCACAGAGAACTGTCTCTTCTGCACGGCTCCTGCCGAAGAGGCTGACACCGAACACCTGCTCCAGACGTGCCCAGTCCTCCAACCTGGTAGACCGCCTGACCTCCATTGGTGGATATGGGGACCCCATCACTGTCCCCTCCTTGCGCTTCTCCGCAATGCAGGAGTTCACTAATACCTGTCAAGTAGTCTTCATGCCATAAGGCATACTATGGCAATAAAAAAAAGAAAAAAATAACTCCACGCAGATTTTTCCCAGTTGTGTGCTTATCCTGAATACTGTGCTGGCCGTAAAGGCAAAGTCAGTCCCTGACAACATGTTTTTCCATCATGTAGGGACAAATTTCTCCCTCTGATAATGCCAAACCATCAGATTTCTTTCAGGCAATCACCCGGAATTGTGCATTTTGAAACGGCAGTTGGGCTCCAGTACACAGCGCAGGCACCATGCATGTTAACATTTTTTTTTATATCTGACAAACTGTTACGCGCAATTCAACATTTATTCTAGGACGCGTTTTTGAAATGTTTCCCCACAAAATGTATATTCGAAATTTTTTTCTACTATCGGTGGGTTGTTATACACAACTCCTTTTTTATAATTTTCTACGGCAACTTGACAAAAAGTTTGATTTTGAAATTTTTTTTTCCCAACTATGATGTACGACAACATTTAAAAAACTGGTGTTGCTGAAAAGGGCAATAAATCATCTGTATTTTGTGTTGCTGCAATTATTGCCTAACCAATGTGTTTAGCAGAAAAAAAAATGTTTTCTTAGACCCCTAAAAATCGGTAAATTTCCGGCGGTAACGAAAGAGTTAAAGCCAAAATAGAAGTTTGGACAATGATACCAATTTTATCGCAACTTCAAATGAATAACAGAGATGTCAAGGAAAATAGATTAGCCAGTGGCGACTCCCCAGCCACTTTCCGGCAACTTCTCGAAGACATCACAGAATCTTGTTTGCGCGATTGGCGGCCGCTGACCTAAGCCACCACCAAGAAACATGACTGGGCAATTGTAGCAGGGCCTCAAATTCCGGTCCACTTGAATGTAAACATGTCGTTAAAATACTGGTAAAAACGTTTTTAGTACTGGCCCATAGTATGTCACTATGGCACAAAATTTAAAAGTTTCTCAATATTTCTTGCGTTTTTTTCGGTTAAAAAAGTGTCTTTCGTGGAGCTGAGTGAGTTACCGCAGGCTAGTTCGTTCAAACTGAACAAAATTTTATTTTGCCGCCACGGCCCCTAAGGTTTACACAAATATACAAAAGAAAAAACACTCTGCCGTGGAACCCTCATTATACAACTTTCTCAGGACCACGCGAAACCGTCATATGATCGGGGTGTTCAGCAAACTGCCTTAGCACATGGTCTGGCATGCCATGTTTGCTAGACACACATGTAAACTATAACATTTACCACGTAACTTGTGTTCCTGCATAATTTGCAAACACCTATGTTAAATTGCATCTCGAGTAACTTGCGAGCGCCTGCCCTAAATCCCAAGTTCCTAGAAGAAAAGAAAGTTACTCGCACCTTCAGTGTGCGCCAAGGCCATTCTGGTAGCCTGCCAGCCATGCACCATGCGCATGATATGAGCTTGAGAAAGCCGATAGGGCCGAGCATGGCAAGAGTGTGAGGAGGAGGCAAATGGTGTTGGGCTAGTTGGCAGAACATCGTTTCAAAAGGTTGCACTGGGGATTTTTCACAGAAATGGACACAAAAGACATACACTTGGGTGTGAAGATCTTCACGACAAAGTAGTCATTCTGGTGTCTGTATGCAAGTCATTCTGGAGCAGAAGCAGTGACTGCAGATGCAAAAGCCTCTGCGTTTTGTTGTGTACCTTGGGTTGTTTTTATCTCATTACCAAGTGTCAGTGATATTCGTTTGCAAACATTGTGCACAGCAAGGAAAACGAAACCTCAAAAGCTTTTCGCCAATCGTGAAAAAAAAAAAAAAAAAACAAGCGCAGGCAGGTGCCATCGGGGATCCCCTAAGGTAAGCCTAGGGACAAAAAGAAAAAGAAGAAATGATGTGGATCGGCGAGCACTGAATTGAGCAAAGAGGATTGACTGATTGATTGTAGGGTTTAACGCGCCGACGCAACGCAGGCGATGAGGAGCGCCGTAGTGGAGGGCTCCGGATTAATTTTGACCACCTGGGGATCTTTAACGTGCGCCGAAATCTCGTACACACGGGCGTTTTTGCTTTTCGCCTCCATCAGAAAAGCGGCCGCCGCGGCCGGGAATCGAACCCGCGACCTTTGAGCAAAGAGGAGACAGTGCATAGTTGGAGAATGAAAAACGTGGAGTGAGAGAGCCAGGAAAACAGAGGGAAAGGTGAGAACATGGGTGAGAAGGACGCCTGTTTCTAGACCACCGTGGCCTTTCCATGTGCATGAGCCATCATATGAATCAGACCGTGTGTACTCTTGTGTCACATGGCTGGGGTATTTAATGCAATGTTTCTACGGGGGAGTTTACCACAACCTCAGTGATCCATCATAAGAAGTGGGTTGCCGTACAAGAGGGGAAGTATAATCGGGGTTTCGCTGTATACGTATTCATCTCTCTCTCCTTCTCATTCAATCAAAAGAAAAAGAGATTCAGTTCTGTCAACTTTGGAAGTGTGCTTTCTTCATTGTGCTCTTCCAGCAAAGAATGAAGCCACCTTACCAGGACCAGTAGGCACTGACGTCTGGGTTTTGGCATGCTCCGAAGGAAATCCCAGGGCACTCTTCAAAGCAGACATGACAGGAGTCAGTGGGTTGCTCGGCTCAGCTGTCTTCACAACACGGGCAACTTTCCTGCAGCAGATAAGAAGAAAGCATCAATGCTAGCCGTTCACTGTAACAAATTCTATGAGCAGTTTCTGCCTGTCTGAAGCTACTAAATAATTTAGTTACTTTATCACAAGAAAGGCAAAGCGTTGCCAGAATAACACTCTGAGCAAGGCAGCATGCACTGCATACTCTCAGAATAAGGCATGTACCCCTGCTTCTGCATGTCACAACCTGGTTCAACTGTGGAAGGTGCGGTCAAATTACAAGCAAACAAGGAGTTGATTGCCACCACTTACAAAGTCCACAAAGCCACACTTTGTTAGACCGTTTTAAGCTGTTATTTACTGCTCCCCAGATTTCGCCAAATAGGACAATCAAAATTGTTTTAGACATGTAGATGGTATACAGTGCTCTGTCAGCAAAATCACCTGTATGAGCCATTATACAAGCTTCAACTTTAACTCTGCACTACAATGGTTGGACTAAATTTTACCACCAGAAAAAATGGCCATAAAAAGGGATACAGTGGAGGCAACCTTAGTGCTTGTGTTAGCTTCAATGATGCGCTTGCCACCTTATAATTATGTACATCTTTCTTGCACCACAACCATGCATTTTACTGAACATCTGTTCATGAGTCTCATACATCATAACTAGATTGATTACAATTACATATCTTCAAAAATATGACTCTATATAATGAGCCCAGTTGCTGAGGTTGGAGCAAATAGAAGCGTTCGAATTTTCCACGAGCAGTGCTGTAAAGATCTGTTACAATAGAATAAATACGTACACAAGTCTTCAACTAAGTTCATGTTCTGCGACAGTGAAGAACAGCGATTGTACCCTAACTGTTAGCCGTCAAGCGCCACCAACATAGCTTGAAAAGCAGATTTTCTTGTTTTCCATAATAAACCGAGTTACACTTACACTGTAACTTTGATGACTTCTAGGCCCCACGGAAGAATTGTTTCGTTCAACTTGGTCTGTAACACAATGGAACCGAAGGGGACAAAATGCAAGCAGTCACGTACTGTTTAGCACACAGCAATTAGGCATACACACTCCCCATGCTTATCTTAAAGAACCACTAAAGGTGGAACTACTTTGGAGTTTAACTGAGAGGCAGCAGCTTTTGCAACTCTCGTGGCTCATGCTCGACGTCATACGATGCTTGTGGTTTGTTTAGAAATGAATATTTACAGCTGGCATTTCACTTTCCTGTTTCCCACCTAATTTTTCATCCTGCAAAACAGCAAGGTGCTGACCACCGCCAAGCAAACACTCAACGAGCACGAAAAACCTGTCCACCGTTCATGCTTTCTAACCCTTCCCCTTCAAGCGTCTTGGCAAAGTGGGTCACAGCTTGGGTATGGGGGCTTGGGGTACGTGTGCAGTAACCATCTTGACTTTGCCTCCAAGTGCATTCTTGGCACCTTCTGGTGAGTCGATCGAACCCTCTGCAGCGTCCTTGTGACGGCCTCGGTTTTCGTGCTCTAGCTGGCTGGATGGGCCTTACAGCCTCTTCATGGCCGCAACCTCCATAATTGAAGTTTGCGTCGAAACTGGCATGAGTGTTACTATAATGAGGTGATCTTTCTATAGGAGCAAAGTTGAATGTGGTCTACAGGGTCCAAGTCTTTAATGCTTTTCTAGCCTTGGGCAATAAGTCATCCATGGCAGTGGCTTACCAGCCAAGACCAGAAAGCATCCTAAAAGCTCTGTTAAAGTGGTGTGCTGCATGGCAGTGGTTGCAGGTTCAGTGCCTGACTGCACCGACTGCTTCATATAAGAACAGCTTATTTTCATCGAAATCAAGCATTCACTCAAAGGTTCACTCTCTCAAATAGTAATTTATCAATGCTTCGGTTATGATCGAAACAGAAGTCAGAGTTAAATGCAGATGACCATTCATTTACACACAGAATCATCCCATTGATATCTTCCTTTTCATTGCAAACAAGATCAAGGATTGTGTTATGGTATGCACTCTAAATTTATGTCTACTTAATGAAATGATGATAAAATTTCTACAATATTTTTTAGTGTACCTGTTATGTCAATACACATACTGTAAATCACTTTTTTTTTCCGTGAGCTTAATATTTTACATAAGGAGACAGAATAAGGAGACAGAATCTCTAGCAGGCACTAAATTTTGCGATGACGGAAGTGGCCTGTGGCAAATTTCATAGACATGCCATTGTCAGATTATGTTCTGCTTGATTTTCATGAGTGGGAGCATATACGCACCATAAATGATGTTTACCAGCTACAACTTCTGCTGTGGTGGGGGATGTCACCGTGAGCAGTAAACATGCCAGTCATCGCATGGCTGTTGTCAACTGCCTGCCGCAACTATCTCTAGCTTTTAACTAAACACAGGGTGCATTTATGATGTCACCCAGCCCAATGTGGCAGTGGGGCGAACTGCTGCTCTCCCGCCAGCCAACGCTCCTCCTCGCCCATACCAGATAAAAAGGTGGTAGGTGCACTTACTCGCCCAAATAAGACGCTGCTCAAATCGTTCATGTTGCCGCACCCATGTCGAGACAGAGCCATTAGCCTCGAGATCACATGTCGAGGCTTGGACCTTCATAGTCCTACCTCAATAGAGGCTGTATGTAGACTAACGTACCTCCTCGCACTTGTAGCCACCGGTCACGAAGACACGTTAGTATGTCTATTGTCACTACCTTGCCTCTTCCACGCAATCATTATGTAATTGATCACCTGTATTACTTGGCTAATAAAGCCCCTGTTCTCCTCTGCCCTTTGTAGTCTGTCTTGTCCCTGAACCCGTCGTGGCGTCCCCATGATAGCCCAAACTCTTAGTGGATTTTGGGGAATGCTGTTGCCTATCGTAGCTAGCTAGCCGGGGTTCAAGCACTCTGTAGCAAAAACCGTTGTTCCCACATTGACACCCAAAGTGTTAAGAAGAAAAGAAGGAAATAAACCTATTTCTCCAAACACCCTTAGTCCAGGGTGCCTTCTTTGGAAGCTGTGACCCCCTTACGTCCACAGTTTAAGAGGATGTGGGAACTGCATTTTAAAAGGACACTAAAGTGTAAAAACCAATAGCCCTATATCGACAGATTATACTGCTGTGAGTGCAGACACCACTCGCAGAAGCAGCAGTTGCTTATTGATGCCCAAAATCCAAAAGAATGACAGAAGCTGTCACTGTCCCACACGTTTTTCCACACTGCGATTTGTGACGTCACAAATTGTGAATGGTGAACCATGATTGATGGGGCTGAAAAAGCATTTTTGTGGAGAAGAACAGCCAAAAACAACAAAAACAGCCAGGTAGGGTCGCCTAAATGTAGAATAAATGCAACTAGAAAATTCAGCTCACCACGTGTTTAAAAAGACTTCTACCTCAGCTAGTAATAATTATACAACGGACTACCTTAGCACAAGCAGCACGCTTTGTTTAATACAATCTTTGATTTTGGCGAAATCTTCCACCTCTGTGTACAAGTATTGTAAGAAGATTTACGACGGTAAACACGAGAGCTAGAGAGCTCCTGTACCTTCTTACTACCAGCATGACAGCCAGCCACAAAAAATAAAAATTAGCACCCTGGATGCTCATTGCTGACAGGCATTGGTATTTTCTCCCCATTCTCCCAGTTGGCAATACCACACCTTGGTTACCTTGGAGGCTAAGGTTACCTTGGAGGCTAACTGCACTCAAAATTTCAACCTCTCGAAAATGTAATTTTCATATAGTCTGCCTAAAAATACTGCAAGATACAGCTGAAATACGCGTATCCACGGCGCAAACGACCATATAAAATCGGAGATCCTGAAACCGAAATTGTGAAGAGTGCGGCCATTACGGCAGGCTGAAGTGAAGCTCCAGCCGGCTTAGCCGGCGAGTGGGCGACTGCAGGCGGCTGGCCGGATAGTGTGAACCTGTGCACAATGGTTCGCTCTCGCCACAGTCTTAGGAGAAGCACGCCCACCGGAGCTCAACCGGTTCTCCTGGCTGCTCGTAGGAAAAAGCACAGGGCCGGCCGCAGTTTCCCTTCCGCTTCATGGCTGTTTGCACGTTCCGGTGGTAGGTGCAGCGTCGCCTGCAGTGGAGCTATTTTACACGCCTCTAACTAAATAACACATTTCACGGGGCTACCAGTCATGTCCCAGTTGGTTTGGTGGTATGTACTGTACGTCCAGAGTAAATCTGGTCGAGGTGAAATTTGAGCGCAGTTGGCCTTTAATGGCTGCTTGTTTGGCTCCTCCTCAGGCCCTTGCGACATGCTCTTTCATGCCACAAAACAAGAAGAATGCAGAGAGAACACCTAGACTTCGCGAGATTCTTTTAGGACTGGAAAAAAAGGGTCAATACAGTACAACGCGCGGCGATGCGGAAGAGAAAAGTAGACTTTAATTATTTATGCCCTAACAATTAAACCACCGCTTGTCGTAAAAAGATGAAACAAAGCCAACAGAGCTATGAAAGGTAAATGAACGACCTTTCAGTTAAAACAAGGTGTTGTTCGGCCCTCAAGTGTCCCTCCTTGGATAAAAATCGAGGGGGCAGCAGTTAGCGACACCCACTTAACTAACCCCTTATGTAGCGACAAACTATGAACAGTGCCCGAAATAACCGCCCATGCTTTCATTGCACACCATTTGTGGTCAACCCACGGGCATCACTGGGCCCCAGCAGTGGGGCGTAAGCTCTTCCTCTCCATGTGCACCCAGAGGGAAGAGAAGGAGGGGGGCGCACCAGGAGAGTGGCCTCGATGGCCTCCCGGCGCCGGTCTAGGTCGTCCTGGTCGCTGCAGCCCAGCAGGGAGGCCAGGCACTGCTGGCACAGGGCCCCCACGGTGGCGTCCACCTCCTTGACCCGGGTCACGTAGCGCACACTGTGCACCACCTGCCAGTGCAGCTCAGCACCCACCTCGATGATGGCCCCGTCGCCCGTCAGCACCTCGCGCGTGGGCACCTCGAACACCTTGGGCTTCAGGTCCACCTTCATGTACGAGTCGATCACGGGGAACACCAGCACCAGGCCTGCGCCCACACACACACGCTGCGCACCAAGGGACAGTCGCGCTGGTCATGGCACTAGCGGCCAAATCGGTGACTCGCAAGATTTTTAACCCAATGAATAACTGCTTGCAAGGCTTCAATTGTGGACATGGCTGTGAGCTGTGGCCATATAAATAGAACTGTGGCCATATAAAATTTAACTTTATTGAACAGCATTAACCCTCGGTACATGGAAGGCCACAATCTGGGATTCGAAAATTTGTGCCCACAAGTGAAACATAGTGCCTTCTAGACAGTTTTGCTTGGCAAAACTCTTTTTTTTTTTTCTCTCGGTGCAACAGGCTTGGCTGGCAAATCAGCTCCACACTCCATGTTTGCAATGCATTCAAAACGGCAGCCCTCGTCTGCCACTCTGGATGTGGATAGGCTTTAAGTGGAGGGACGGGGGGAAAGGGGGGGGTAGAACCAAGAATCCGGACCCTGCCATCAAATGAAGAAGTGCTAATACATACCTCTGCTTCAGAAACAAGTGTGACATCTTGGAAATGGGCATGGTGGAACAAAACTGAATCAGACAACATTCCACACCATTGGCGTACGTACCGCAGTGCCAATGCGGGATATGCTGCTGTTTGCAAAAGAATGTGATAATGAAAAGTGTGTAATTTTGTAATTGATATCAAGGATCTCATTTCCGTTTCCTGGTCTACAGTTGTAGTAACGAAGCTTTCCTAGTCCTGCTGGCCTTCTCAAAGGATTTGCCCTACAGTCTAAAAATGTCCACCCATACAACCTGTGGTGCTAATAATTTAAGGCCAGCAAAAGGAACAGGCCTGGTGCACACAACACATCCTGCTTCATTGTACCCGCACAGCGGTGCACTACGAGAGAGCTCAGCAGTACCATTCCACGGAATTTTGTGGGAAGGTTTCGGGCTTAGCAAGGTCAAAATAGATTCAGAGACTGAAAATTGGCCCAAGTCAGAAATGTGGAAGTGACAACACTGTAGCTCGGGATGGGCTCATCTGCATATGGAATGTGCAGAGTGCGTTCACTTTGTAGACAAATGAACGAAATGTGTGAAAAATTTAAGCGAATGAAGGAATTTGTTCCCACTGCTCATTTCCACAGTAATGGCTAAAATTACCAGCAATGGAGATGCAGACAAAGAAAGGGATAAGGCTTTGCTGAGCAGGCTACATGGAAGAGAGTATACAAGTTTTCAGGGAAATTTTGGAAGAATTGCGATCCGAAATGGGGCCAGGGATGAGGATGAAACTACAGAGTGAGGTGTAGGACCCTTCAAGAGACGACTGCTGTGAATGTGGCCACCGTGGATAAGATGCAAAACAGGTTGGTAGAAAATTTTCATGCGAAGTAGACAAGGGGTCACAGACAGCTATGCCATGAGCAGCAACACTTTGCAGAGCAAGACTGAAGAGGAACAACTCTACTAGAATCATACCGTTTTCTTTCCTGACACAAAATGTTTGTTTCCTTTACAAGCTTAATGGTGGCTCAAAGGCCAAGAGCAAGGGGGCCCACACTGACCACAAAACTTTCAGAACCACCTTCACGTAGCACATGATGAAAATGCAGATGCAATGTTGCGATGTGCCTGGTGTACACTTAGTTTGATAACAGCGCTAAGACCGGACAAAGAGGAGGCGACACGAGACTGTGCGCTGGACACGAGACTGGGCGAGACCAACAAGCCCGCATTAACACCGTTTTTCAGTTCACGCCTGGTGTAAATCGTGTTTGGTCACAACTTGGGATATGAGCAGGAAGGGAGGTTTTTTCATTGTAATTATGCCCCATCAACTTGCCCAAACTTCCACAGAGGTTGCAATCATTGCCTTTTGTATGTATTTATCTCCGTTATTTTCTGTCAATAGGTCTCCCGTGATTACCGCTTCCCGGGCCCCGATCCGGTGCTCGATTTTCCTAGGCATTTTCATGGGACCTCTGGTACTGAAGCCAGACCTCAGACTACCCGCAGACTGGTAAGTCGGGGATGGCAATGCTCGAATTTTTAGAGCTTAAGGCGTTTGTAAAAGCAAGACTAATGAATTATGTTTTCTCGCAACGACAGGTGCGAGCAGGAAGCAAGGTATTAGCGCTGTTTTCATTTTAATTATGCACTTTCCCAAGAAAGCAGCGAAAGAGGTTGCACTATGTGGGCGTCTACGCGTTATTTTCAACACGCTGCGTTTCTATCGACCACAGAGTTTTTATATACAAAACTAATGAATTACCTGGGCCTTGGACAGGCTGCAGCTTCCCGAGACGAAAGACGGCGATCCTCTCCAGAGACGGCACTCTCTGCGTGACGTACGAGGGCACCGTTAAAGCGAACACGTAATCTCAATGTCCAAAAGTAAGTACCTTTATGCAGACCCAGCATGTCACGGGAAATGTAAAGACGAGGAACAAATAACAAAAAAAGGTGACGATCGTTCTGATGATGGTCGATTGCCACGGTTCGGGTTCGCAATCTGAAACGGTATGCCAAACCGTCGCTTGCAGCGCGTTCGTGTCTCAGGTCTCGCCCCAAAGTAGCCTAAAACAGTACAGAGCCGCGAGTAGTATGATAAACACGAATAAAAAGCTTACCTGAAAGGTCAACCACAACCTGACGTTTGTTGTAGTTGAATATCGTCTTATACTTCTCGGGTTTCTTCAGCGCCGTCATATGATGAATAGAGGAATAGTCGAACGCTGAGGTGTAGTCAAATACAAAGTCTGGGGTGTCATAACTATCCCTATACTGAGGGAGTGTACTATCCATGACATTGGCTGCACTGTGAAACTTCAGGCAGGATGCTAGTAGGCACACAACACAACAAGACAGCTGTGCTACGCACGCAGCGTAGCCGTAGCAGCGCCAGCAGTAGCACCGACACTGCCGACACTAGCGGCGAAACGCATGGGCCAGCCGCGCGGCGGCACCACTGGGCGTGGGCGGCTAGGGAACTTTCGGGCGGCCGTTTCAGTGGTTGCTCGTAGCAGACGACAAGGCTGACGCGTTTCCTGCCCGTGCTTGCTTGATCCAACGTTGGCTTGGTCGGTGTAATTCCCGCCTTTCACTGCACCCGCGGCTGCCTAGAGAACGTACATGTCAAATAATCGTTGCTTCCCCCGCTGCTGCTGATAAACAGCAACAGCGGGGAAGCAACGAAGCTGCTAAACAAAGTTAACGATAAAATTAAGGGTGTTTCGACAACGCGCATTATCGCGCCTGCAGACATAATTTCATGGAGGAAAGAAAAGGTTCAACCTCAGCTAGCAATAATTACACAACGTATTCTTTCCTCCATGGATAATTTCCTCTCAGTTGTAAGGACCGCGGGAGGGGGTAAACGCCATATGGTTTTGCATCAGAAACTATATGCGTGCAACAGACGTGCGCTGTTTGAGACCGCAAGTGTGCCGCCGTAGGTGCGTTCGCAGCGGTGAGCCTGCATAAAGTTTATTTTTGTTTTGACCATCGAAATATCACGACGCGAGATATTTATTTTTGCCTCAATATATATGTGTGTACATCAGGTGCGATTATTGACTTTGCTCTTCTTGAAGTCGCTTGAACTTATAAACCCATTGGACCACAGATATCCGTAGGACGTCCGTTTTACAGCTTAACGTCCAAGTCCCGCGTTCGACGTCTGGCGGACGTACTTCGGATGTATTTTTCTGGGAAACGTGAACGTCCGTTCAATTTCGTCCGACGGACGTCCGAGCTACGTTTGTGCATGGACGTTTACTGTGGTCCCATCAATAAAGTCCGCTGGACGCCCATCGTACGTCTGCATGGTTGAAGCAAATATTCCGCAATCATGTTAATAACTTATCGTCATTAGCCCCGAGTTAATTATGTTGTCTATATTCTTGCTTCCTGCAGCGGGAGGCAAACAATTTGTCAGCTCTGAAATTATCGCGCACAAAACATTCGATGCGGGCTGAACGAGTCAACTTGATATGTTCGAATTAAAAAAGGACAGCAGATCTCGTAAAGTTTCATAAAAACAGTTGCGTTGATATACAATGTTGTATTGTTTTATTTGCTGCTAATTAGGCTAAAATGTATTATTTTTGTAACTACATTTTGTTTGCCTTTTGTGCGATGCAAAGCCAACACGGTGACAAGCCACGTCAAGCCGATAGCCATTCGCGTATGTGTGCAAGTTGCGAAGCGCCAACTAGCTTCCCTCCTGCTTTCTTGATTCTTCTAGACATCTTCTTGCGTCCTCAACGAAAGGTAAGACGTTTTTATAAGTGCCGGTGAGTGGGGAGGTGGCGGGAAATCGTCTTTAGCTTTCCGTGTACTGCAAACGCCGTACGCTGTGCCGAAGTTAGGCATAACTGGCTTAGCGCGTTTTGAATGACAGTGCCAACGCGCGCAGGGAATCACCTTTCGTTACCGTGTTTGCGTTACCGTTTACCGTGTTACCGGAAGCCGCTGACGACGCTGAAGCCTCTGCTGATAAGTTACCGTTCGCGGTAACTCTAGCTGGCGTTGTGCACTCACACGGTAAACGGTAACGTGCCTGATGGTGGAGCCTGTGCCGGTAAGTTACCGTTGCGGAGATGCGTTATGCATTGGCCTTGAGGTGAAATGTAGGCACGGTGTTGCGAAACGTGTAAAAAGCCGTACGGTGCGTTTTAGGTGGGTGATTTCACGACCCCAGAAGTTGATTGATTTGATTGATTGATTGATTGAGGGGTTTAACGCGCCGACGCAACGCAGGCGATGAGGCGCGCCGTAGTGGAGGGCTCCGGATTAATTTTGATTACCTGGGGATCTTTATCGTGCGCCGAAATCTCGTACACACGGGCGTTTTTGCTTTTCGCCTCCATCAGAAAAGCGGCCGCCGCGGCCGGGAATCGAACCCGCGACCTACGACCCCAGAAGTGAGGACGCGGCCGTAGTGTTTACGCCGAGGTGCCCTATAGTGTGGCTTATGCCGGCGAACGCGGCGAAGTAAATGCGTTTTGCTGACGTGAGCATGAAGCGTGTACTAATATATTAACCGTGCTTGCTGTATGCGCTTGTAGACGCACGTATCCGTCAATACCCGCCGCGGTGGTTCGGTGGCTAGGGCGTAGTGCTGCTGAGCCCAAGGACGCGGGTTCGATTTTCGGCCGCGGCGGCCGCTTTTGTGATGTAGGCGAAAAGAGAAAGCGCCCGTGTGTGCGACATTTAGGCGCACGTTAAAGATATCCAGGCGGTCAAAATTAATCCCGCGGCCTCCACTACGGCGCGCACACCTCATAATTGATAGATGCCGTCAAAGCGCGTTGGTGAAAACGTATGTTTATATTGTAGAATATTCGGCGGCATAGAACAGATTTGCTCGATGCAACCGAGGTATGCAGTTTTTCTTTTTTTAAATTAGGCTAGGCATTTGTTCTGCAGTACCCTATCCGCAAATTGCTTATGCTAGTGCGCAAGACAGTGCAGCTTGTCAGTGAGATCGAGGGAATCTAGCGAATCACTGCGAATCCTACCAGTTTCAGCTATCATTTGGCTTTGTACAGGTTTTCAAGAGTCAAAAATTTAGTTCGCCATGAAGTGATGACAGAAGCATGTTCCGACATAAAACCACAACAGTTAAGAATCCCCAATGCCACGTAAAATTTTTTTGAAGGGTGTAGTCAAAAGTACTTCAACATCATTGGTATTTGTTGACATGCCACTACATTAGCTGTAGAGTCGAGCCAACCAAAATAGTTCAAAAGCAGCCTAAAATTCTTTTTGTGTGTCTAATAATGTAGCCGTATATAGGACAAAAACATGAAATTGTTGCTTTTGGTTTTGCAGGTGCTGACCGAGGAGTTGGGGAAAATTTTGAGCCAAGATGTTCCTGGCATGAAGCACGATGGGCACGTGAAATGTTGTACTTACATTGGAGGTTGTAAAGCGTTAAATAAAGAATTTTCAAGCTTTGCGACTTCATTTCATCTAGTTTGCATACTTTGCAACATGTAATCTGCAGTGTGCTAGATCTATTTCATTCAGCATATTTGTTTTCAGCAGCCTGTTTAACTGTTCAATACTTCACTTTTTCAAGCTAACTGTTTGTTCTTTAGCGTGCATTGCTGGAAGTTTTGTCTTAGAAATTTAATGGAAATATCCCAAACATACTCAGTATAGATTCATAAAGCTTAGTAGTGTAGGTTTCGGTTTTCTATAATAAACTTGAGAATCTGTACTTGCTGTAAATTTCAGCGCTTTATTGATAACATGTCTTGAAGCACTACTCCAGCTTTAAGAATACTCGATACAAAAGCCCCTTCTGTAGCTTGTTTTGACAAAACCTTAATTATAAATGCTTGTACCACGCACTGTGTGGGCCGACAACTCCACACCCTATTCATATTTTTCTTGGCAAGAGTGGGAGCAGTGATGTTTGCGGTAGCATAACACAGTGGAAAGTTGCGAGCTTATTATTGTAACCGATTTTCAATACGGAACCATGTGTACACTGTGGGCTGTCATGTTGAAGCATCCTGTTCACCGAGTTTGTAACTGCCTGCCTACTACAACTTATTCATATTTATGCTGACACAAAGCCCGGAGTGTATGCATAGTCCTTATTGAAAAGTCGTGATGATAAGCTTGCAACGTCCCACTGTATTTTACTTCTGTAACATCACTGTTCGCGCTCTTCGCAAGAGAAATATGAATAGGGTGTGGGGTTGTCTGTCCACAGAGTGCATGGGGCAAGCATTTATAATTAGGGTTTTGCCAAAACAAGCTACAGAAGAGGCTTTTGTATCAAGTATTCTTAAAGCTGGAGTAGTGCTTCAAGGCATGTTATCAACAAAGCACTGAAGTTTACAGCGAGTACAGGTTCTCCCTGATTCGAAAAATTTAGGACTAGAAGCGGACGTCCGGCGGACATCCAATATCCGCATTTTGTTATCCCCTGGACGTCCCCTGTACATCTCGGTTTGGAAATGTCCGATTTTGAACATCCGCCGGATGTCGGGAAATCCGGCTAGGACGTCTGTCGGACGTTCGTAGGATGAGCAATTCCTTTGCATCGGACCATCCCACGGACGTCCCTAAAACGTCCGCTGGCTTTCTGCGGATGTCTAAAGGACGTCCAAATGTCCGACACCGGATGTCCAGCGGATGTTCGATGGACGTCTGTGGTCCACTGGGAAGGATCGATGCATCATATCCTCGATAGAATATATGCCGCAACATGCAGTGACAAGCGTAAGAATGTCGCCAAAATTAAAATACAAGCATGAATACACAAATTTGGGCCCGCAGGGCTCAACCATATAAAGGAGCCCACAGAAATTTTTCAAATGGTTCGCCTCGACGTACGTATATATGGTCTATGATGGTCGGACCATGCAGCTAGCTTGCTGAGAGTGTATGTACAAGGTAACTAGAATCGCTTAGCTACCTGGCGTACGGATCATGCCGCAGCGAAAGCGCATATGTTATAACGTACAGTTTGAAATCCTTCTTTAGAACCAGGGTCCGCATTACGCGTCTTCAGCCTTCACCGGCATTTTATGTTTGAATAACGAAGTGTCCGTGGGTACCCCCAGAATTTCCTCCGCTTCTTTTTCCAAGCCCAGGAGTTGCAAAGCACGCCATTTGGCATAATGGTTGACGGTGTTTATGTTTGGTCTCTTCCTTTTTTTTTTTTTTTTTTTTTGCCTGTTTAGAGCAGTTCTGATCAGCTCCAAGCAGCTCCGCATTTCATTTGCCCATAGAATGTCTTAGCGAAAGCAGTTTGGGGCTGCTTGGACTTGCTCAGAACTTCTCTAAACAGGCGAAAAAAAAACCCGTTTTTAACTTTGCCAGTTTACGGTAAGCAACTAATATTTAACAGGCGTTTATTCTAGGCAGCGTAGACCGAACCCCAACCATCGTGGCCCGAACAGAAACCGCGCGCTACAACTGTAACCGCACAATGGCATCGTCTGCTACGATCGTCAAAGCTCAGTGGCGCTGTCATACGGATCTGTACCATTATAGCAATTATAGTGTACTAGAATTGGGTAACTATAGTACCATAGAGTTTATCTGTACGAGGACTCTCACTGTACTTTGGTACAAAAGGCGTCCAGTGCTCACTGCAACACATAATTAAAAAAAAATAATCCCAATATATTTTGTTTTATAAAAAAAGTTTATAAAATGCTCAAAACACAGAATGATTTTATCAAAATCTTTTAGCTTTTTTTGTAGTTGCTGCATTGGCCTGCTTTGGCCGGGGCGCTGGTGGGCACTCTGTCACATTACGCTCGTTACGGTTGAAGCGTTTTTTTTCATCGTTTTTCCCTAGTTCCCTAGACGACTTCTCGTTTTTGTGCTCTGAGTTCGTGTTTCTTGAACAAGCCAAGCCGGTAATTGTTGTTTTCATGCTCTCCCGCCATAACTCAGCTTCACCGGCTCGAGCGTCTTTTTCTTTCGTTCGCTCTTCATTATTTCGCTTTCTTCGTTATGGCGAAAAAGCGCGAAACATTTAACGTATGCGTTAATAACCTTCCTGCCAACGTCACAGAGGCAAGTATTTAAGGTTTGCCAAGCGCGTCGAAAGTGTCGTGCGTTAATCGTGGCCGCAGCGCGAGTATTGTTTGTGAATTGCGTATGTCAGAATTGCCGAGTATAAGTTGTAGGTATTATTAAAAGTGTTGTGTTAATTGCAGCCTTCTTTTTGTTTTCATAGCAAAGCCTGACTCCTTTATTCACTGAAGTCGGAGAAGTCTGTGACGTGCGTATTAGGAGCTGCAAACGAGACCAAGCATCGAAAGTAGCGTAAGTTTCATTTGCCAAAACATTGCTGTCAAGTAAAATTTGTGAGCAAAGGCGGGCTTTGGCTCATACTCTTGGCGAAAAACGGCTCAAAAAAGCGGGGCGTAAGGACGGAGACGTTAACAAACACGAGCGCCCGTGCTTGTCACTTTCTTCGCGCTGTTCGAAGCCTCGTCTCTGTTCGTCACCTTGGCAGCACAGTAATGCAGTGATTCTTCTCATTACCGGGCAGTGTTCTGCGCATGAAAGGTGGGCGTAAGGACGGAGGCGTTAACAAACACGAGCGCCCGTGCTTGTCACTTCGCGGCGACGTTTCTGCGCGCTGTTCGAAGCCTCGTCTCTGTTCGTCACCTCGGCAGCACAGTAATGCAGTGATTCTTCTCATTACCGGGCAGTGTTCTGCGCATGAAAGGTGAGCGTCTTCACGGTACAGTCGCGTTTGGTATCTGTTAACGGCGCCGGAGCACGTGTTCATCTTTGGCGCTCCGTAGTTCAAAAATGGCGCCGTTAGTCTTAGTGCGTCTTATCTCGATGGGCCTCTTCGACTTACCAGCCCGGATCGTTCTTGGACTGCCAGAGACGCGATCCAACGCTCGATTTTCCCATGTATTCCTATGGGGCTTCCGGTCCGAACGCGGTCCTCGGACTGCCCGCGAACCGTCCAGGACTGGTATATCGAGGGTGCCCTATGAGTGGGCCTTCTCGACACGGCGGAAAGTCCCATAGGAATACATAATAGGTGTCTTCGATTTGGCTGCACTCGCTGAGCTCATCCAGGTAGTGCAACACTCGCCTTTTAGATTTTTGAGTGCAGGGTGAGTTCACGGCTTTCCCCGCACTTTCGAGGGAGGAGGTGCAGAAGCAGACGACATAAGCACTGACGTAAGTGCAGGACCGGTTCTGCAGTGGCGGCACCTGCGCTGGACTAATCGTGAACTCGTGCAGAAAGTGCTGGAATAGAGAGCAGGATCGCGTCCCGGGCAGTCCGCGGGCGATCCGGGACTGATAATCGAGGAGCCCCGGTGTATGACGATTGCTCCGCGCGCAGAAGCCCTGCGATGTTAGGCCCCGTATTTCAAATGCCCCGCCCCATACCCCCGCGTGCCAAGAGCCCCAATGCCAGTTTCCCCGAACAATTCTCCTGTGACGATACGAGGGAACGTCATTTTTTGGTGCCTAAATGCTTTTAGAAATGGCAAAATAATGTTCGACAACCTAAGAAAGGCGGATGGAGTAAACAAATTTGAAGGGGAAGGGCAAGAGAGCGAGAGAAATCACTTTATTTTACAAGTGAGTTGGCTTAGGAGCGCTTCAATTGCGAGGTTATCAAAACGTCACGTCTCATCCCCCCCCCCTTGATCTAGCACTAGGATGGCATTCCTTCCACCCTTAGAAGTGGCAATTTGGGTGTGTGGTCTAAGTAGGGTGGACTGGAGCCCACTGCTGTGGAAGTTATCACCACACAGTGAACTTCGATATGCCCGCGTCCGTGGCAAAGCCCAGTGACACTCCGATGTCACCGGGGGTGCCAGCTTGGCCAGGCTGGCACTCCCAGCCTGGCCTAGTGAGTGCGACATTCAGCACCAAATGAACCACTTTTTCATGTAGGTTATTCAGACCCAAAAACGACAGGATGTGGTCTTTATAGATAGCTATAAGTATGTCGTGCAACATGTCTGCCAACGTTAATAATTACATTGATAATTGCAACACATGAACTTAGAGCCTGAAAACATCGCCACTAGATGAGCCAGCAACATCTGTCTCTTTTTTAGTTTTCGTGACCCTGTCGTTACATCCTGTCTTTAGCAAGCGTAGATTACCATGAGCTTGCATTATGAGCACAACACTTAAACAGTGGGGCTTTTAGGGCAGGTCAAGTGTCACGGATCAAATATGTTGAAGCTTTTGAAAATGGTCTATAAAGAGTGAGGCTTTCGACACGGGGCAGTTGAGATGGGGCTTTTGAAATTGTGTGTGTGGGACTGATTATCGTGGAAGCCTTGTTGGTGCCATTTTCACAACGGCTGTGTCGCCTTGACTCGGGACCTCTATGTGGTTGATGCATTAACATTACACCCGGTAACGTGCTTCCATTTCGTCTATTTCACAGAACGGAAACACGCCACCCAGCAGCTAACTCGCTCACCTTTTCGCGTTCGGTGCATTTCGTCTGCTTTGTTTTGTAGTACTGTCTATTCTCATGGCAGCTGTGAGAATTACCGTTGGCAATTTCTCACGGCAGTCACCTCTGATTGGATAAGCACACCACCTGAAGCTTCAATACTCCGTGAAAACTCGATCAAGCGGCTGGTTGTGGGGTGCTGTGGGCTATACCAAACATGTGGCATTAAGGGCCAGTCAATAGTAACATGCACGTTGCCAGATGCATCCTTGAATGCTGTGATAACATGAAACAAATGGTAGCAATGATAGACAGACTTAGAAAAGGCTTTTGACAAAGTCTCACATGAATTTTTTACTATTATCCTTGCACACAGTAATGTAGGAAAGATATAGCTACTGAAAGAGGGTGAATGGCATACAAGGAATGTACCACAAGTCTTGTAGTTAACAAGTTGATTAGTGCACCAATTAAGGTTGGCTGCTTTGTATGCCAGGGCTGCGTATTATCGTCACTGCTTTTCTGTATTTACATTTAATTTTTTGTGCTAGAATAATGTAGCTATGTTTTGTCAGAATAGAAGTGGCTAAAGCGAATGTATAAACACATTGAAAAGGTTCTGCAAATATAGCGGTAGCAGCATCGATTAAGAGAAGTCTTATTTCTTGGTACAGTGATTGGGAATGGAAGCCGAGTGTATGTGCAGGAATCAACTGGGGAAGCACTTAAACAAAATACTGAAGTGTCCCACTAAAAAATTGTCGGGGTAGTGACCGTACTGGTGGAGCCAAGTAGTTGAGGTGCGCAACAAAGCAGAAAAGAGGGGACATGAGCTATCTATTCTTGTGCGTGCTCGGTTTGTAATTTATTTTTTGTATCCAAGTTGTGGTATGTGATGCAGGTGTTCCATTGTGCGTGTGCCAATGTACAGGTCTGCACAGAAGTAAATGGAGCACAGGAGCGTAACCAAATTGCATCGCTGTGCCACGTATAAGCACGGCGGGGAACAAGGAGTTTCGTTCTGGGGGTGCATTCGCACTGCCCCCGTCGCCCTATCTGATATGTTTAATCGTTTCTCTGCTGGAGTGTCAGACTGGGCATGACAGTTTCAAAGGGAAGCGCTAGGCTATATGGTGGAACTAGCTGCAGTTGCATAGCCGCTCGCAGCCACCAGCGGCGATGGAATCCACCACTGTTGGCTTCCAGCAAACTATGTGCGCTCAGAAACGTGGCTTGTTGCGCTCCATAAAGTGCTTATGGGTGGCATAGTGTTGCCTGCCTATCTGGTATCTCACGGTGTGCTATTGTGATACAACACATTATGAAGTGGCAGCAAAATGTACCTGAAGAACAACAGCTGAAATGTGAATCTCTAGGGAATTATCGTCATTTCAAATAAGAAACTTTGCCATTCCTTCCTAAAGAAAGCTAAGAGAAGCGTGAAAGCTTTCTGACATCAAGACTGCATAAAAAGCCCATCAAAACCTTCGCTAAAAGCGCATCCAATCAGTAGTCCAACCTTCAAGAACCCAAATTGCAAACGAAAAACGAACTGTGCGACTTTTTTTTTTTATATATATATATACTGATGCGTGGTTTACGACATAAAGGTATACTGTTGTACTCCTTCTTCATGATCGATGCATGTATTGTCTTAACTAGAACTGTTCCTTTTTTTTTTTTTTTTTTTTTTGCAATTTTCAAGTAATTGTTTTGATCATGGAAGCTGGTACTGAGCCGAAAGACATGGGTCCGATTCCCAGCCGCAGCGGCTGCTTTTCTGATAGAGGTGAAAAGTGAAAAAGCTCGTGTGTTCCGAGATTTTGGTGCACATTAAAGCTCCCCAAGTGGTCAAAATTTATCACGAACCCTCTACTATGGCGCTGCTCATAGCTCAGGTCTAGCTTCGGCGCGTTGAACCTCATAATCATTGGGTTCAGTGCAAACATTTTCAGTGTAGTTCTGTTGCGAAGCTTCATAGCCTAGCATAACAATGAAGAACGTTATAATATGGCATTTCCCTTGTCACAGGGGTGAGACAGCTGCGCACCATATTGCGCAGATTTGATACAAATTTGTTTTCCTGTGCCAGGCTGCTCCAAAAGCTTGAAAATTGCAAAAAATGCGCCAAACTGCTCCAAAACAGTCTGAGAGCCAAGGCTTTTAATGCTCCTGTCAGTTCCAGTGGGGAGAAATGCTTACTGACTGCACAATTTTTCAAGACCCTCAAGGTGATGCTGTTTGTAAAGGTTTAATTGGTTGATCATTCCATAAAAAAAACCTGCATAAAATTGTCCCAGAGGTAGTTTTTTCGAAAGATACAATGTCGGGTTGCACATGTTATATTCTGTGCGTTTTTAAAATTCTCCCATCTAGAACCGTTGCAAAGTCCTGTAGAAAAAAATACTTATGTGTACTGAGGCGTCAAACTGCTTGTGCAAGTTGATGAAAAAACGGCAATTTTTGGAGCGCCGTATCTCCGAAACGACATTACTGGGCGCCGCCACATTGGTGTGATGAAGAAGTGAAAACATGGCCGCCGGCCGAAGCAGTTCCTTGTGGTTCAGGCAGAGCGCTCTTCGCCGATTTCTACCTTGGTTTTAGTTGTGGGGGTGGCTGGGTTTACATTTAGTCGTTTGATCGGTTGCGGGAAGTGGCGCGACTCAAAAGACGGGAGTTCATCAAAACCAACATGGCGCCCACGAATTCGCCGTGTTTCGGCCTTGAGTGTGATTCGCGGTGCGCGCTTGAAGTGAATTTCGGACTCATTGCGGTGTTATAAAGCGCCGAGTTATTGCTGCTTTTCCCAGAGAACTTGTGAGCGACGGGAATGGGACGATCGATGCTGCAGAAGTGGCGGTGCAGGCTACATTGCCGCAAAATGTTCAAGCAGTGTATGAAAGCGGGGCGGGCTATTATTGCATGCAAGTAATAATGGTTCATTTATCTTTAATGCCAAAAGGGAGATTGCTAAACATACCAACGTTACTCAGATTACGATCGTAGTGAACGTGAGACAGCTAGCCCCATATGGGTGGGAGGGCTGGTGGTGTGCGTTGACTGTGACCTCGCTTTGCGCAGCTTTGGCCGTGGTCAAAGCTGTGCAAAGCGAGTAAAGACGAGTCTGGGATTACAAAAATAACAATTTCGGCATTCACATGATAATAAAAATGCCTTACGATTGCTTTAGTTTTTCAATTCGATATTATGAATGGAACTCCACGCTATCTGTGCATAGAGCCTAAGAATTTAAATATGGCTAGTAAAAAGGTAGTGCAGTTCGTACCTTGTGATACTCTGGTGGTAAAAACTTTATTGAAAGGCTGTTTCAGTGTTATGTACGTTCAAAACCGATTTAAAAGTGCACTTTTCCCCCGTGAGGTGCCAAAAATTTGACGTTTAGGCTCCTAAGGTGACATAATAAATGTCGTTCTTCTGCTCCCACTCAAGGTTCTTCTGCTCCAAAACCGAGATTTCGCTGCTCCAAAAACTGCTCCCAAATCTGATTCAGCTGTCTCACCCCTGCTTGTCACAGTGTGGTTAGTATTATTGAGGTGTTGCTGAATCTCCATTCGAGTCTGAGTCTCAAAAGCATGCTGCAGTGGTACAGGCAGTGCTAAGCTAAAGGAATGGGGCCATTGCAGACTGAGAAACAAGTCTGCATTCGTTCATGAAAATAGGAGGCTGCTGCACTCCAGGGGTGTTCTTTAGGGAAGGGTCTTGCTTGTAGGAGTTGCTTCAGACAGAAAAAAAGTGTGGAGCGAATTAATGGGGAGATGTGTGTGTGTGGGTGTGTGTAAAATTTCCCACTTGACATGAGTATTGACTGTTGCAGGTACGTGCGCTATTATTTTGAAGTTGATGCCGACGAGGCTGTCTCCAAGCGGAACGGATATCTGTTTGGTAACCACCGTCTGGACGTAAGAAGGATGTCCAAGCCTGACAGGTATTTCCTTTATCCTTTGGTTTTCAGGCCTCAGTGAAAATGCTGATCTTGTCATTTTTGTGGCGGGCAATGCTAAAAGTTCTTGGTTGCATCTGAATGCTTATTATAATGCCCTGAGCAGCTTTACCAGGGTTGTTCTGTTGCCCACAGAACTGTAGTGCCATGTTCAGGTACTTAGCTTTATGTTCTGGTATAGCGCAACGCGCAAATTGGTGCTTGTGTTGATGTTGGGTCAGATGGCTACTCGCGATTTGCCTGTGCTATATCACTGCAATGAAAGCTGCAATGATAGCTGGAATGGGGAAATTTAACCATAAACGAGCTGGCACCACCTACCACTTTCTCTTGGGCGTCATTGTGTAATTAGTGCTGAGGAGCCAAAAAAGGGGCTTGAAATAATATAAATTACCCGTTCCAGCTTTCATTGCATCTTTGGATAGTTGTAGTGTGCATTACAAAGCATTAGAAGTTCAAAAGGTTGTTACTGGCCTCCACTAAGCACATTTCAGTCAGTTGTCACAGCTAGAAGCTCAGCAAACCATGTAAATTGATTTTTCAGTCCTGGTGGAGCTTTCTGGCTGCAGCAGAGCAGCAGCTAGCTGTGGACTAAACACCACAATTATAGAAAATTCATGATAATTAAAAACGAGTGTAATCCTGTGCTTAAGCTTAAGGGCACTGAAATTTGGGTGGCTATTCTTGATGGGAATTTTTTGTGATTTTTTTTTATCTAGTCTAAGATTTTTTAGATAGGATCTTACTTTTTGTCCTGCTTCCTGTGCTCAAATTTTCATGTTTAACAGCAACAAGCTCATCATAAATCCTACAGCCAGTCGGGAGAAAATTCTCATCAGTGGCAAATTCGTATGAAATTCTCACCGTAAAGAATAGTCCCCTAGACGGGGGAGCTCCAGGAGCACCTAGGTGGAGCAGTAGCCTTAGTTAATGTTGAAAGAACTGGAATATGTTCTCTTTTAATGTGTAAAAAATAGAACCAGGTAAGATTTGATTGTTTTAGAGCCATTGTACGAAGCAGTGGTCAAAAGGATTCTGTGCCACTGTTTATGTCGTTTGTGCACATTAAAAATGGACGATCTCACTGTTTTTAGTGTGCAACGTATTTAACAGCCACTAGGGTGCTTGATTTCAACAACAGAAATGAGGGGCTGGCCTTGGGCAGGTGTAGTCTTTCCTGACCAAAAGAAAGAAACTTGCTCAATGTCCGCCTGCCATTACAATGGGAAAGTTTTAGCCCAGCGGTATTAGCATCTCATGATGGTGATACCTTATGTGCAACTGAATGATGATTTTACATGTATATAAAAAAAAAAATCTGGGCAAGGTAATGCAAGTTTTGCTAGTGAGGAAGGCCCAATGGAGGCCAAGCGTTGTAGCTGGACTTAATGTCTCGTATAGCCCTTGCGACCAAACAGCGGCTGGTTGTGGGATTACATAATGGTGTACTCTATTTAGTATGTGGCTTTCTGTCACTCCAAATTCAAACACCAGTGATGACTGCTAAGAGGCAGTAACCGTAACCATGATGAGGCCATGCATTGTTCAGACGGTGTGTCACATTTCTAGTTTAAGGCAATTCTGATAAGTAACCTAGAATAGAACAGTGGTTCTCCTGCGGACCCCAGGAATTCCATGAGGTCCGTGAAGCCCTCCCTGAAGCTCTTCCCCCCCCCCCCCCCCCCCCCCCGATTCATTTCTCCTCTTTGCGATACCTTCCTGGAAATCCAAAAAGGGTGGCTTCGCTCCATGACTGTAACAGTTAGTGCTACCCTTAATTCTCCCCATAGGCCATGTAGAGTTGGCTTTTTTCACTTCATGCCAGCTGTGTGGAAAAGCCAGATAAAAAAATGGCTGGGGGACTTTTAGCTGCAAAAGCAAATTGTTTGACAATACAGTTGACTCTCGATAATTCGAAGTCGGTTAATTGGAAGTGATGTTCCAGTCCAGGCAATTTTACATGCAATTCAGTAGGAGAAATTGCTCAATAATTTTAAGCTGAAACCTAATATATAGGTTAATTGGGAGGTATTTCAAATAAAAAGCATCAAGATGACGAATAAAATTCAGAATTTTTAAGCGCCAAAACACCGCCGTGCTCTGCACTATGTCGGTGCCATCGCAACTGAGATAGCGCACATTTGTAAAGCGGCACGTCAGCTGAGACTCGCGCCAGCATACACATCTCTCTTTTGAGATTAACTTTCTTTGTTCAGCACAGCTCCGTGTGAGCAGCTTGCGTGGAGGGCACTTCAGACCTCGAATTTAGTGATAAGTCAACTATCAAGGCAAACCGTATCGTGCGCTCAAACTGCCGTTGAAAATCGAGATTCTGAACCAAATCAAGGAGGGCGACACGTTGTGGACAGCATGGATTTGGCAATGCTGTTGTTGGGCTTTGTTTATTTGGAAGTTCGGTTAATGCGAAGTTTTTTTTTCCCTGTGTACATCATATTAATGGGAGTTGACTGTATGGCATGCACAGCATAAAAGGCAGGCATTGAATAAGTATGTTAACGCCTTCAGCTGTAGTGGAAATTGCTTGACATTATGACGCGGATTAACATAAATCGTCGGCGGATCCCCCATCACTTTTGCATGCCCAGAAGGGGTTCCCCGGCACACTCATGGTTGAGAACACTGTTCTAGAACATAAATGTGAGAGCATGCCCGCCACATTTCAGAATATGTAGATCTTGCAATGTTTTGCTTAATGTATGTTTTGGCTCTTGGATACTTAGCTCTGCATGCACATCATACTCTTCATGTATTCTTCCTAAAGCCCCCCCATGCTGCTCTCACCCACTGCTTGGGTTAAATGGCGCCAACTTGCCCCCTCCTTTTTTACCAGCTATGGAAGTGGAAGTGCTGGCACGATTATGTTTCAGGGTTTCAGCTGCCAACTCTGCGACCGTGCTATTTAGCCCTCTGGTGCATGCATTATGTGAAGCATCATTATTTTGCTTCGCAAGCTATGTCCAAAGCCCCCACCTTGTGCAGTGTTTTTGTGCCGCACAGTATATGTGATGGAAGTGCATTATCCTTTTCCTTGTTCGCTTTCTCCAAGCTTTAGGAGCGGAAGTGCCACCCAGATATTTCTGCTAGGGAATTCACTGCTTTGGCCACTTGCTCCACAATCGCGTCAGCACGGCACACCAGTATACGCTTTGTTCTTTTTCAGCATAGAAAGCTGGAGTAGACCAGCCAAAGAGCCCTTAAAAAGTGCATATCAGTATGTACATACCACCAGTGAGCATTCTTGATGAATGCAGAAAAAAAAAAACTTGGAAGGAGGGCACAGAAGAGGCCTTTCTGAATCTGGTGGAAGAGGTACTAAGCGACGTATCCTCGAAGGTTGGCTGTACTTAAAATCAAGTGGCTATGGACGTGACGGAGGGGTGTCAGCCTTTAATCTTTCCTGCATTGTCATTTTCAATACGTTCAATGCCCCACTGATGATACCGGTTCTTTGCAATTCAGTCATCCGAACTTTTTTTCCAGTGCAGTCCAAAAAAGCATCCTTTGCCTCACTGATGGACAATATACACCAATGAGGTGAATGCTCACATCTGCTTCCAGCTTCTTCCCAATTATTGTCAATTCTTTTTTGTAACTTGTCCGCGACATTTTTTTTTCCACAACACTACTTATTTATTTAATTTTTTTTAAAGCAGAGTTGGGTGAGTGTTGCATTTAGTCCTCTGCAGTTTTTTTTTTTTTTTTCACGCCATTTGGCGCTTTTTTTAATGCGAAAGCATTAGTTGACCCAGTAGAGGGAAAATACAGCCAAGAGATTAAAAAAAAAGAGATTAAAAAAACACTGGCCAATTGGCATAAGTGGCACTGCAACTTGCGTGACATTGTCAAGTCATACTCAATGTTCCACGAAATGATTACTGTCAACCGTAACAATTAGCCAGGTACAAGTCCGGTCAGAAAAAAGGAAAAGGAGTGCAGACATTGGTCTTTGAGCGGTATGGCTGGTGGTGGTGGTAGTGTTAGTGATCATACTTTCATTTTAGGTACCTGCCCTGAATGCGTGATTGCCGACGTCGTGAAGCACAATGCAATGGGAGAATTCAAATTTTGGCTTAAATTGTTTAATTTCTCAATGAATAAAGCATCGTTTGCTGCCACAAGCTCTGAGGGCACTATAAAACACCAAATATTTCGAATAATACAAACTTGTATTTACAGCAAAGCTGTATACCTATACCCGCCAACGGTTTCATCACTGTGTGGGAAAACGATCTCCGTGGGCAAAAATGCCAAGGCCTAAGATGCCGAGCGCATGCGTCAGGCTAATCAGGCATGCAGCATAGAGCTCAGAATTCATTTAAGGAAACCACAAAACAGGCATAGAAACCGCCTTATGGGTGATAAGGCAGGTGCCTGTGAACAATGGGACCTTTCCACCATGTGTTCCTGGTAAAGATTGTTTGCAGATAATGTTTGAAGGCTAGGCAGGACTGGGGTCACTAAGTAGATCAGTTCTTGCCCAAGATGCCAAGCACATGCATCAGGCTAGGCAGGACCCAGCTTTGCCGCCAGAGAAGCCACTTCTGCTGCTGAAATGCTGTTGCACGCGTTTTCTGTGATTCGCATTGGGAACGACGTCAGTCGCACGCAGCCGCAGAGCAGGGAGGACAAGCTAAGCCTACCAGGGTTGACCGACTAAAATGCATGAACAACAAAATGTTGGCCCCCATAACCGTCCCAGTGTGAACAAATGTCGCGTAATGCGAATTGACCAATGATCATGGTGGCGGCATGGAATAATAGGAGAAAAGAGTGCCAATACCCTGATCTAGTGACACTAGCCGAGTGTAAGTGACAAGCCCGCCGAGACGACGAGAAGCATTTTCATATGCTCCTCCATCACCATTTGTGCTAGTGGTTTACAACAGCTTTGCTGGACATCCACTTTCGCAAAGCGGGATGGCGACCAGTTTTTTTGTCTTCGTGGCCCCCGCCTACGTGTAGGTTTAACAGGGGGTAGTGGTCTAGGCCACGGAGCAAGATAAACAGGAGCGCCGACTTCGCTCTCTCCGGCGGGCTCTTAATGTCCATCACTCGCGGAGCACAATGTAGATGGCGCAGCGAATGGCGCAGTGCCGGCGTTCCCCGTGCGCCGGCGGGCGCGTTGGCGGAATGCTTTCCGTCGGCTTTTGTCGTCTGCTTTGGCGACAGTAGTTTTGGGCGCGAGTGCTTTGGCGCCGCTTAGCGTTCATTGCGCTCCTCCTTGGCACGGCTTGATTAACTTGTTCGACAGCACCTTCTGGGTAACCCAGACCCGAAGGAATTGAGTGGTCGTGCGGCAAAGACACGTTAACGATTGGTTTGCATGGCGGGAAAGCAAAATGTAGAGACCGCATATAGACATATGGCTGCTATACAAACCCCACCTTTCGCACAGTGCTTGCTGTAAATGTGACTCCGTTTTGTAAATTTGTGAATACCAATTCGGCTGTGTTTTAACAGGTTTTACAAAAGGCGAAAGGAGCAACTGGTTCTGATCAATAGCGATTATAAAATTTGCCGCAGCTTTCTCGCAGTTATCCAACTTACGTCCAAAACAGAGTGCCTAGAACACGGACCGGCACTCACACGCTCATCAGAAAGTAACAGAAACGCGATAACATCACCCGCGAGTGCCCGCGACGTAGCAATCTGCTCAAGATCAAGGCCCTGACAGTGCGGTCTTTTCACAAGCCTTCATTTCGCTATATTTGAATTCCTCCGGACCCGGTATCTTTGTGGTGATGACTCGCCGAAGGAAAAGGTTTGACGAGCCGGTTGTTTTGCTGGTCAGCTGCTTAAAAAAAACACGCCGGGAAACCTGGTAGGCCCAAAATTGCAGCCATACAAATTGCAGCACTTTATTTGGAGTCCGCGGTGTTATCGACGAGATAACACGAGCGTAGAGCGACAGTGAACATTGGGCGCTAAGTTGCGGCACGAGTTACAATGAAGATTGCGTTTGATATTCTTGGGTGCCTTATCAAGCTGACAGTGTTTTTTTATACTTAATGTACAACAGGGCAGCCGTCCAATTCAGTCAATAGAACAGAAATGTGCATCATTGCCGTTTGCCAGTGGAGACTCCGGGCGACCCTTATAAGCGTTGTTCGTGCACAGAAGCAGCATAAATAATTAAGCATGCGGCCGGAGAGCGGGCTAACAACAGAGGGTAACTTTTGCGCTGCATCGATTTGTCGTAAGCAGAATCACGCTAGACTGTATGTTGTGGCGTTGCATATTACTCTTGCTGGGCGGCCGGCGGCGCGTGGACATTATCGGCCCGAGCAAATGATTTTTTTCTGGGCCACAGTCGGCGCTCCTCTTTATATCTTGCTCCGTGGTCTAGGCTTTCAGTCATAATGGAAAGGATGGTAAGTGTGGTTCCTTGGGTGAGTTGGTTAATCGTGGCGAAAATAAGCGCAGGTGGAACAAATTACACACAAAGTAGATATTGGGGCACTGTGTATTCTGTTCCTCTTGTGCTTGGTTGATTGATTGAGGGTGATTGATGGTTGGTGGTGGGGTTTAATGCGACAAAGCTACACCTGGCCTATGACCACCTGGGAATCTTTCAAATGAGCCGAAATCTTGAAGCACGGGCATTTTCGCTTTCTGCCTCCATCAGAAAAGCAGCCACTGCGGCCAGGATCAAATGCGCATCCTTGGGCTCAGCAGCACAAGCTCTTAGGCACTGAGCCACTGCGGCCGGGAGTTTTGCCAGGGTAGTGGGGAATTGTAAGAGGACAAATGGTGTCAGCGTGCACTGTCCCGAGCATCGCACTTGTGCCGCTGCCTCACCCTGTGGCACAGCAGCCATCAGAGCAGCCACGGCGCTATGGTGGCACAACAAGCGTGGCGTATTTGTCCTGCAACTAGACACTAATGCTTTCGCATTCATTACATCACAAGGACTGCCTAGGTGTCTTCGTTTTTTTTTTTTTTTTTATATTTTGGATGCTGTTTCTTGCATTTCTGATGCACCTGATGTTGCGCTTTTTTGTTTTGCTGTTTATTAATAAATGGTCCGGGAAAACCACATACTGCTTGTTCTTACGCCGTAATATGCAGAAAATGTTCTTGAATGGTGCATGGCTGCTGTAGCGACATTTTTGCTTGCAAGTCAGATTTACCATCATTCTGAAGGCTAAGTGGTAAAGTTTCAGGCTATAATGACCATACCTGTGCGCGCACAAAGTGCTCAGAAGAGAAGTGCTGTGACTGTGCTTGTGTTTTCCTCCCCTGAAGGCACGAGACTCCGGAAGAAAAGCCTGGGGATGCTGGTGGAGGCAGCATGGGAGCACCTCCTGAAGAGGCACCTCCTGATGCCCGTGGTAATGTCCGTCTCTTGTGCTTGCACCATATCTGTGCTCAGCTGAGCTTGTATGAGCGGACATTATCCGCACCTGCTTTTGGTCAACCACCGTGCAGGTCATGGCCTGTTGCTAATTGCATGGCAGAAATTGCGTGGCAGAAATTCTGTGCCCGGCTGGGAACTAGGCAAGCTGAACAATCAGATGAGCTTAATTTTCATCCCCTGTCAAAGAAAGGGAATTTTATTTTCTGCAAATAAGTGGAAGGACGCTGACAAACATACAAGGGGTGCAGCCGACAAGTCAGTGCCATCTCTCCTCGGAGACTTGTTCTGCAGCTTCCTCTAGTGTGAAAGCAGAAGGGGGGAAGGGAGGGGGGCTATTTACACACCACATTTTCCCCGCCATTTTCCAATGGTCGCTGCACCGCCATACAAGCCTTCCTTGGGGACTGTGGGATCTGCAGAAATGTGGTGGCAGTGCCTTGCAACTTGGCACTCGGTCCGTGCTGAAACAGGGTTCGTAGCAGTCCTTGAAACCCTTGAAAACCCTGGAATTTGAAAATAGCATTTTCAAGGCCTTGAAAACCCTTGAATTTTTTTAGGTCCTTAGATTTCCTTGAATTTCGTCAATTGGCTTCTGTTCAGCCAGTTTTTAGCGGATGCCTCTTGAACGCCTGGCAACTATGTACTGGAGCCAACAAGGCATCCAATCCACTCCTGTGGCTACTGTAGCACGACAGCGACGACAGAATCACGACAGTCTAGCGTGGTTGCAGCGGCAGCAACGATCAAAGCTAAGCCTACCGTACCGGTGTTGTGGGAAACATGGTGTGTGGATAGTCCAAGTCGTCTTCTGCAGCTGCAATATGCCGGGAAAATGCAACTTCCAGCACCCGTGGTTAAGCAGTGCTGCTTATAAAGAGTGGATTTCTCCGGACACATCGAACTCGCATCGAGCTAAGTGGAAGGTATGTGCAAAAATATTCGACGTGTCGTCAATGGGGGAGTCTGCCCTCAAAAATCACATGAAAAGCGCAAAGCACGTGGAGAACATGACAGCAACCGCAGCGCATAGTACTGTGCAAAGCCACTTCACAGCTGTTGATAAGCAACGCATCGAGCCAACTCCTTCAAGTTCTTCAAGTTCAACGTCGTCGGATGTGAGCAGCCTGTGCAAAGCTCACGAGAGTGTGATCGACGCGGAGATACTGTGGACCCTGAAGATGGTCACGGCGCACTACTCCTACAAATCGTCAGCACATACAGGAGACCTTTTCAAGAAAATGTTCCCGGATAGTGAAATCGCTAAGGCATTTTCCTGCAGTGAAAGGAAATCTGCGTACGTGGTGTGCCATGGTCTCAGACCGTTTTTTCTCTCGCGCCTACAAACGCGAATTGGAGCAGTCTGATGGTTACACCGTTCCGTTCGACGAGTCTTTGAACGACAACCTGCAGAGGAAACAAATGGACATTCATATGTGGTACTGGAGCACAATGCCCGAGCGGGTAACCACGAGGTTTTACACGTCGGTGTTCATGGGACATTCAACTGCCGAAGACCTTCAAGAGAAGCTTCTGGGTGCCCTGGAAGATTTGCCGCTGGCGAGAGCTGTCCAGCTGTCAATGGATGGCCCCAACGTAAACCTGAAGTGTTTTAGAGGATTGCAGGAGTACCTGCAGCAGAACCATCAAGTTCAGTGTTTGGACCTGGGCACTTGCGGACTTCATACCATACATATCGCGTACAGGGCGGGCATTGTTGCCAGCAAGTGGGGCCTAGAGAATCTCCTTTCAAGCCTCAGTGCCATTTTTCATGATGTGCCAGCGCGAAGGGAAGACTTCTCTACCGTGACAGGCCAAGTGACATTTCCTCTCAACTTCGCTGCTCATCGCTGGATAGAAAATGCTCCCGTCATCGAGCGTGCCATTACCCTGTGGGGCAAAAAAGAAAGAAGTGAACTTGCCGAAGTGTGCATCGTTCATCCAGCTCAGTGACTTTTGCCAGGACCCACTGCTGTTGGCCAAACTGAAGTTTGCTCTGGGCATCATGATGATTCTAAAACCATTCCTCACGGAATATCAGCTGGACAAACCACTGGTGTTCTTTTTGAAAAGAGATCTCGAGTGCCTCGTGAGGAAGCTTCTTGCGAGATTTGTGAAGTGCTCGGTGCTGTCCGCTTCCACAGGAGTTGTCGGCATGCTGAAGATAGACGTCGCAGACCAAAATAACCATGTATCATCAGAGAAAGTTGATATTGGGCACGCTGCTGAACAAGTACTCAAAGTCGCGAAGGTGAGCGCGAAAGATATATTTGCCTTTAGGATGGAATGCAAACAGTTCCTTGTAAGCACAACCAAGAAGATTCTGGAGAAGAGCCCACTGACATACCATCTAGTTGGGAACCTGTCGTCACTTGATCCCCGTCAAATGGCCTCAAAGCCAGATGACTGCCTTGCAGGCTTCAGGAAGGTCCTAGATGCACTTATTGCAGTTGGTTGATTGGGTGAGCATGTGTGCGATTCTGTCCTTGGGGAATACACAGAACTTCTGCCAGAGAAGAAACACAACCTGCGACTGTTTGACAAACACTCTCTTGGCCTAGACGAGTTCTACCTTGAGCTGTTGAAGGGTGACTCGTCCTACATGCACTTGTGGAAGGTTATCCGGCTTCTTCTCGTCTTGAGCCACGGGCAGGCAACTGTTGAAAGAGGCTTCAGCGTCAACCGTCAGGTCTCTGTCGAAAACCTTAAAGGGCTGGTGAAGTGGTTTTGAAAGTGGGTAAATGTTTGTTTTTTACAATTAGTATGTTGGATAGTGTATGACTGTAAAAAATTTCCTTAATATCTCGCTTGGGGACTGAGATATTCGTCGATAAAGTTGACCCGACGCCCCGCCCACCGCTCGCGGCTGTGCCGCCGGAAGAGCGAGAAACCGAGAGGCAGCGACCGGAAGTAGCGTCATATTCGGAAGACGGCCAGCGGCGTGCGCCGCCGCTTTGCTGTGTCCCAGTTTTCTCAGCGAAGTTCCGAATTAAGCAGACGTGCAATGTGCCCTTTATTAATCTCAATTGTATAGAGTTGCTACCGCGTCGATTTTCAACCGTAATGCTGCTGTGTGCTTCCCTAAAGCGACTCCTAGATACCAGAGATTTCCTACCCGAGTGCCCGTGGCTACTACATTGCCTTCACGAGTAGTCGCAGGGCCGGCCGTGTCGTCGGGTGCTCTGTGCTTCATACGCGAAGAGACGGGCTCGAACAAATATGCAGGTACCCCTAGTTCCTGACCCATTATTATAAGGGGATTAAAAAATTCGTGGGACCGCAGCGCTCAGGGCTTCGCGAACTTCTTGCTCGTTTTGCCGATCGACGTTGTTGGCTGTGACGGAAACTGAGCTGAGTAGCTAGATTTTAAGAAGAAATCAAGCAAGGTGAAAGCATGAAGCGTTTTCTGCGCGCGGAAGCGCTCCGCACACTCGCCGGTCGTGCATTCCCGTACGGCGCACGAAACGGCTCGCACGCACCGTGCACGCATGCCGCGGCAGCGACCGCTCTTCGCTGCCGGCCAGAATCAAGGCCGTCGCCAAAAGCAAGTGAACGTGCGAGAGAGTGGATGAATAGTGTGGTGATTTTGAAAGAGGTGATCGAATTTGTATCGCGATGCGGAGCGCTGACCGGTCGCGCAGCGCGTCATCGGCAGCAACCTGCCCGAGCACGAGATGCGGCGAGAGGCCGACGGATGGCGTTACCTGCGCGCAAGAATGAACATAGCACCGATGGCTAGAATGACTATCAACGTGAAAATAAGGTTCGCACGCGAGAAATGGGATGATAGTGCGGTGAAAAACTGTTTTAAGGATAGTCATTCGCGATTGT
The DNA here is from genome assembly GCF_048455015.1 of Haemaphysalis longicornis. Lineage (NCBI taxonomy): Eukaryota > Metazoa > Arthropoda > Arachnida > Ixodida > Ixodidae > Haemaphysalis > Haemaphysalis longicornis. The sequence continues at coordinate 302,141,423 of NW_027526203.1, forward strand.
AAAGGTAGCAGTGACCCAATATCGGTCTCGGCGTCTCGGTGCTAAGCATAAAGTTCCCAACCTCCGAGGCGATCCGTGCAACCGAAGCTGGCTGGAGCTGTTCGGGAAGGTGTTTTTCTAAAGTTCGTCGGCGACAAGTGTGTTGCGTTTTGGTTCCGCTACCTTTCGGGTGACCACAACAGTTCGGTTCTCCTATTCTAAAACTGCGTTTGTGCAGCACTGACACGTTCCGCTGACCGGCCGCGCAGCGACCCGGCACCAGCTAGCACCTCCGCGCGACGCAGCGACCGGCCGAGCTGCTGCTTGTACGCATCGCAGGCCGCTGCACACAGCTTGTTGTACCGCCTGCCCGAATGCAAAAACAAAGTCGCACATGCGAAGAGAGGGATGATAGTGTGTCAAAAAAATGTGCCAGGAGTTGTGACTAGCGCTGGTGGTAAAAGCGGCGAACCAATATCTGCACAACTTCCCTGCACCCGAGAAGCATAAGTCGGCCATGAGTCGTCGGGGGAGAACATCTTTCTCAAGCTCGCCGCGAGCGAACTTGTTGCGCTTATACTTCCATCAGGCTCTCATATTCTAAGGAAAGATTGTGTGAACCCTCCATTCACCAGAGGTCCTTCGGGCCCGTATCTGAACGGGAACAGAATGAGATCGATGAGATCTTCAGGCCGAGCAGTCACGGGAGCGCCGGCATTTCCGAATATGACGTCATCTGCAGCCGGCCAATCCTGAAAGGCAGCCAGCGCTCTGACCGCGCCGCCGGGCAGGCGTCGTTTATTTTGACGAAAAAAGATGGTTTGTGTGTATTTACACATAAAATAAACACGTTTTTCGAATTCAGCGTCAAGAAAACCATAAAGTAATGCCCCCAACAAAATTTTTTTGAAAAGCTCTTCACCAGCCCTTTAAGGATATCTCGTATGTGTCACAGCGAATCATTTGTGATGTTGTAAGCAAGGCTGCTGGCGTCCTGAACATTGGAATAACGAAGGAGTTGCGGAAGTCTGTCGCAGCCGCACACAACCGCTATCGGGCCTACTTGGAGGATACAAAAAAACAAGTGATGGAGCAGACAAAGGCATCAAAGAGAAGCCACATTGAAGAAGAGATACAGAGCATCAAGACAAAGAAGAAGAGGCTGGAAGCAACAATCGCTGATTTAACAGCCTGTGCCGACAACTACGCTCTGCGGGCGGAAGCCACAAGCGACATCACTTTGATTGTGAAGTCCAATAGTTTAAGAAAAACTGCAAAAGAAAAGTCCCTGGAGCTTGCAGAGATGGATGAGAGCCTGAAGGGGAAGCTTCTGGAACCTAAGCTCTACTGTTTGAACCTAGCCCCCTTTTGTGGGTGTGTGTGTGTGCAATATGTCTAGATTGCAAGGTGAATCAGCAAAAGAGATGTTGAAATCAGCCGAAAACAGTGCAATGAAACCAGCATTAAATGAAAATTGTGCTTGCATTTTCTTCTTGCAGTAAAATATGTGCTTCCATGCTGTGAAAGATGGTATTGTGTTTTTCTACGATCTCAAAAAATGTTATCTTAAGTCCTTGAAAATCCGTAGTTGGGGCCTTGAAAGTCCTTAAAAACCCTTGAATTTTTTTCCTCATGGTTGCTATGAACCCTGTGAAAGTACATCATTGTTCAGCGTGACTGCCGCCGGCGTTTTTACGGTGCATGAAGTGAGCAAGAGCTTCGTGTCCCATATTTGTCCACAAGTGGCGTACCATCTTGGCAGTGTCACTGTGAGGTCCAGCACGCTCCTCCATCATCACGGTGTCTCGCACCTAGTGATCGAGAGATGATGCCAAATACCCCAGAAAAGGAGCCCCGGCACGTCACATTAGTCATAAAAATGACAGTAACGCAGCAGAATGTTCGAGTGGGCTAGCTAAAATACGGGCAGAGCAGTGAGTTAATAAATTAACTCTTTTCATTCCATGGGCAAAATGTATTTTGGGGGGGTTTTAGTAAATATTGTTGAGCACGAGGTCGTGGGTTCGATTCCCGGCCGCGGCGGCCGCTTTTCTGATGGAGGCGAAAAGCAAAAACGCCCGTGTGTACGAGATTTCGGCGCACGTTAAAGATCCCCTGGTGGTCAAAATTAATCCGGAGCCCTCCACTATGGCGCGCCTCATCGCCTGCGTTGCGTCGGCGCGTTAAACCCCACAATCAATCAATCAGTAAATATTGTTATGCAAAAACTGACTAAACATTTACAAGGTGCATAAACATGAAGCTAAATAAACGTGCTTTATAGTTTTAGAAATAAAGTAAAGAATCGGAATGCATTAAAAGTTGAGGAACTGGCCTACAGCATACCACTCTGGTCTGCGTGTTTCAAGCACACATGAGGCGTGAAATAAACATAATGCGTGCGCCCACAGTGTGCATTCGCACACTACTGCTTAGCGGAGCATCTGCACTAGCAGTGCGACACTGTCGCCACCTGTAGGCCGATTTCATAGTCAACATGTCATTGTGCGAGCTGCATGCAGCCCCGTGGGGGCTATATTGTCCGCAATCCGCCCACTGAGCCGGTCTAACCAACTGTGAAGAAAAGCAACAATAGATGTTGGTGCCTTGGAAGGACATTTCTATCTTTGCAATGATCAGGGGGAACCGCAGGGCCCAAAAGCCTACTGTTGCTTTTCTTTGCGGTTAGAGGCTCAGTGGGTGAATTGTTGGTCACAATATAGCATCATTGTTGCTTGCTGCACACACCCTGTGGATTGCACTGTAGGTGGAGTGACGTGATGGAATGGTGAACTGAAATAGTTTGTTGGGTCATAACGTAGCAATAGTTCAGCTCAAGGCACACCGCCGTGGGGACAGGTGCATGCCAGCCAAGGTGCATACCAGCCAAGGAGAACTTTGTTTGTGGGGAAGCTGCAGCGTGAAATTTGCACCAAAAGGTAAAGAAACAAATGCGAAAGAAGATGCGTAAAAGATGCATCAGTAAAGATCTCCGATAGGTATTGCCAACGCCTCGGTATTGCCAAGGGTAGCCATTTGTGCTCAGTCAAAGCACGTAAGCAGACTTAGGTGCACTGAGGAGTATTTTATTTATCTTGAAATCTAATTGACCTACTAGGAAGTATTTGTATTGTTGCGGGTCCAAGGAAACAAAGAGGAAGACGAGGCTTGGTGCCTGGCTGAGACTCGCAAGTTACCGTCTGGCTAGAGCTGCTAGATTCTGGCCGAATGCACTAGCCTTCATCTTGCATTTTTCTTCCCAGTAACAGTATATTTCAAATCAGGACAAAGTTGAGAAGTGCAGCAACAAAAACAATTTCTTTGAAGACCCATGTCTGCCCTTAATGGGAGAACTTTTTCTTTTATTGTTTCATTGGGTTGCGAGGCCTTTTTTTTTTACTCTCAGTTGTCTTCAGCTCAGGTAAATGTTTTCTGCTTCTGTACTACAAATTTAATGTGTGGTATGCCTAATCTGTGTTTGCTGTTTCTGGACCAGTTCAAGGAAGTTGGACTAACGTTAGACTAAATCCATTGTCAAGCTACATTTCACTGTTTTGATGAATATAATTTTTATTTTTGCTGTAATTGTTCAATGTCAAGTGTCAGTTTATTTATTTGTATTGTTGCAGGAGCGACAGCGGGTGAAAGGGGAGACCAAGTTTCACGACCACCGCCTAACCAGCCTTACGTAAGTAGACAGGAGCCCATAATGGTCCAATGCTATTGTAGTCGCCTGTAACATTGCTAATGCAGTGATGGAAGTGCTGCGCCTGTTGTGCCAAACATCGGCAAAGCAGCAGTACTGCTATGTGTGTGGCGTTAGTGGGGTTAAGCAACGCCCGCAGGATGCCAGCGTGAGTGTAGAGGGTGTCACTACAGTGTTGAGACCCTGGCTAACTAGCTACAGTAGGCAATAGCACCCCCCAAAAATCCACAGAGTTGCGGTGTCGCGTAAGGACCCACGTTGGGTTTCACTCACCGACAAAATGACAAGCTTCAAGGGGCCAGGATGAACTTGAGGCTTTATTAGCCGAGTAGTACAGCGCATAGTGATTGCACCAACAGGGCAAAGTAAGTACAATAAACTAACGTGCACCTCACACCGGCGTTGGAAGTTTTGGTATGGTCGAGGCTACCAGCGAGCCATGAGCAAGGTAGGCCTAGTGGGCCTTAACCTCGGCGTTCGATTACGGGGCTCATGGCCCTGCCAAGAATGAGGTGGCAGCAACAGGGATGACGAGCAGCATCTTCCGCTTGTGAAGCGTGGCCGCCGGCATTGAAGAGGGAGGTTTGTGGTTGAGGAGGACCGAGGGTGGCAAAAGAGCAGTTCTTGCCTCCTGGCACATCAGCCTGTGTGGCGATGTAGCAACGTGACCCAGATCCTGAGGCAAATGTGCGGGCCGAAGAGCATGCTCACGGTAAGAGGTAAAGGGGATCTGAAGGAGCCCCACATGTGTTTCCGGGCCCATTTTGGGAATAGCTGCTCCATGCATACACAGCAAAGGAAGCTAGAAGGCTCATGACATTCCAACTACTCTAGGCGCCTAGTCGTGTGTGCAAACATGACGGGGGGGGGGGGCTGCAAAGGTCTCCCCACTACCTTGTGGCCTCTGGCAGAGAAGCTTCAGTGTCTGGAGCAACAGTGAGACTCGCGGTGCGCAGTCATTGTGTGGAACCATTTTGGGCCATTTTAGTTAGTCGGGAAACTCGAGTAAGTTACTTTTCTTTTCCCCCGGCCAGTGCTGTACCACACTGCGCAGCCTATGTTTTCAGTTCGCCATTCAGGTAATGTTGCATGTAAAAATGCGTGGAATTTGGAGTATTTTTCATCTGCTGTCCTGCACCCCCGTTATCAGATAGTGGGAGAGCTGTGGAATGTGGGTTGTTTGGCGTCCCTTTCAAATGATCTTGATCAGCCAGCCCAATTGACCAGCCCACAAAGAGAATCAAATGTATTAAGCAGTGATGGAAGTGCTGCTGCAATTGCTCCAAACTGCTCCAGTACGAAACTTCTGCTCCATGCTGCTCGAAATGATCATTTTAAGGAATTTTTGCTCCAAACGTGTGCCGAAGGGGTATTTCGAAAGCATTTGGTGCACCATCTGGTTCAAAACCGGAACTGAAAATAAACTTGTGTCTAATGTCACCTTTATTCAAAGATACAAGTCAAGCCTGCTTGTAAGCCGAGTTTGCTGCGATGCGTCCGCGCATCTGTAAACATGGCCTTCTTTATCTGCGATCGTCCACGGCTTTATTTCTGGCTTTACGGCCGCCCCGGGGCATCGCCATGTTTGTCACAAAGAACATATGAACGGTTCTTTTTGGCGTGTGCTAGTCTTGTTAACATTGTAGAGCTAATCTTATTCGGTTTTGTCTTTTTCTAGATGTTTTTCTGCGATAATTTTCTATTACATGTCGCATCGGTCCAACTCCAACGTTGTTCTGGTGTATCTGAACTATGTATGCAGACGTACTGGATACATATACTGAAAGTTAAAATGTTCAATTTTAAAACGTGACGTAAGGATGACTGTGGTCTTGTGGCTTTTGCTCTAATTGTGCTTGCCCTGTTTTAGTTTTTGGCTACAAGTGGAAATATGTGTTTTAAATTAAACGTAGGATAAAGTGATGTACCTCAAGTATTTTTATCCTAAAGTTGAAGGCAGCAAAGATCTTGTTCTGATTTTTAAAATGATGTGACTACTGCATTTGTTCGCTGGTTTTTACATGCACTATCGTGCATAGTGAATATTGGAAACTTTGACGGTTTCCTTCTGAATTATGTTCACCCTTATAACTGTATAGAAACATATTTTGGCATTCTCCAAAGTGGCTTGTTTGCTCCAAACTGGATTTTTGCCTGCTCCAACAGCTGCTCCAAGGAGTAAAATGCCACTTCCATCGCTGATTAAGTGTAAATTAATGAAACTCAACCATTTCGGCCTCCTCCACCGTCACACACTTGCCTCTTCTAACATCTTGATAAAAAATTCGAGTTTGAGCTCTATTAGCCTCACTGTAGTACTTGTTATACTGTTATACTTGTATACACAGGAACTATATTGTTCAGCGGAATATTCTTGTGTAAAACTCTCTGTCAAAGTGAGGACAAATTCTCAGACAACTGAGAACAGCTGCTAAAAGTGGGGAGGGGAAAAAGATTTTCAGGGTAGCAGTTGATTTTCCTTGCTTGTAAGCCTGCTGTTGTGTTAGGGTTGCCAAGGTCACATTTAATTCTTTTGCGTTTTGGTCCACAGAACAACCCAGAACTGCAGCTGTTGGTGACCTACGTGAGGGATACCACATGCTTCTATGGACAGCGGCTCTCAGACAAGGGCCAAATAGCCGAGATTGGAATGAAGTTGGCCACTTTCTGCCCCTCTGCACCCCCAGAGATGAGCCCTGAATACCACACGGTACAGAATCTTTGCTTGCTTGCCTCGGCCATTTCTTCCGTAAGGTGGCGAAATCTCGCGCTTTCGTGGCTGCACCCATCGCCTTTTATTCATCTGCAGAGAATATGGCTAGACACAATTGCAGGAGAAGGTAAGGCTGCATGAACACGTTAGGTTCAGCAGAGGAGTTGCCCTGTGCATGCCCAGGCGTTGTCCAGTAACGTCAGTGCGCGCAGCTGAAATGGTAAGAGGAGAGTGCGTCTACATTTGTAGCTATTGCCTGGGCGTGCTCAGGGTGACTCCCCTGCTGAACGAACAAATGCTGAGCCGGCAGGAAAGAGGAGGGTGCGTTTTTCTTGAGGCACAAGCGATCCTGGAGCTGTGCTGGCTTTGAGTGGCTGCAGGTTGCTTGGCTTCACACATAGGTGGGTTTCTAGCCCTCTCGCGCTAAGAAGGCCTCAGCTTCACGTGATAGTCTTTGCAAATATGGCCACTGCAAGTTGTTTTCTTAGGTCTTGCAGATTGTTACCCGTGGGCCTGTGGCAGGGGTTGCGGAAAATACCAATATTTGGGGACAGATTAGCCAGAAATTCAAGCGTAAGGAATTTGAAGTCCAAATTGAGTTCGGTTGCTTATTATGTGATTGAAATTATGTAATCCAAATTTTGCTGGTACCTACCGTAGGCGCATTTTGACAGGCTCATGAAGGAGCACTGGAAGTTTTATATGGCGAGTCTATTGTATAGCTTCCATGTTTACATTTCCTTGGATGTGTTATACGTCATTGTTCTAATGTGCTGTGGTATTTTATAGGTCTATGCTGCTCAATACTCGGGCGATGGCGAGTGGTACCGTTGTGAAGTTCGGAAAAAACTAAGCAACAGTACGGTGAGTAGCCCTTCAGTACTGCTCTAAATATGATGTTTCAGTAACTTATTTGTGTGCTTTTAGCAAACTAACATCCTGCAGCATGCACTTTCCGTCGGGTTTCTCTGTAAATCACCTCCCTCCTCTTTTTTCAAAGGTATCTTGTTACATGCCTTAAGGCATGCACACACACCTTGTGCAAAGGTGTGTTTATGCTGCTTGAGTGTGCTTCCCTTTTGCCAGTTTGCAGCTGTGCATGGGGGCAGTGCAAAGATGCCACTCGCACTGCTGAGACAATCGCAAGTTTGCATGAGCACTTTGGACTATCAGAATTACTGCAGCGGTCTTTTAGGCACCATGTCCACTGCTACCTTCCAATTCTGGTGTGGGCTCAACCTTACTGCACAGTAGAGCAGTAAGTGCAATGAAGCCGTGGAAAATGGCCCCAATGCCATCTAGCATGCTGACTGCCTCTCACTCTCATTTCTCAAAAATCTGTCTGCATGCCTATTTTGCGCAAAGAGCATAACCTTAGTCACTCATACTACATTGATGTTGAAAAGTTTGAAATGTTCAAACGCACAAATCATCATCATTTCATCATTTATTGTACCCTTAAAGGCCCCTTGCGGGGTATTACATGGGGGGGGGGGGCAATAGTGCACACATAACAAGAATACGGACAGTAATACAGTAACAATTCCGACATATATTCGTGCAAAGATAGTAGACGTACATGCATGAAAAGGTTTTGCGTAGTTAAGATCACTGCAGTTTACAACCTTAAAAAAGAGAAGAAAATAAAAAAAAGAGAGAGGGAGAGAGGTGAGCAATTTCAAGGAGTTATCCATTCCCTAGTCCGCCGAACAAATCAAAACAAAAAAGCTAGAAAGGGCAATGAACTTACTGAGGGCATCAACCGTATGGCCTTTGGCACGCGCGCCAGTGCCCTACGAACCAGGAGCCAGAAGGGTGCCGGCCTGCTGGCCTGCGTACTCTCACACGGTCACAAGCCTTTGACGTCGGTGGGCTGTCTAATCCCCTTGCCCTAAGGATGATGCTACGATGGGCGGAGGACCCGGAGTGGAGTTCCCCACTCCTTGCGCTCAGTACCCCAAATATTCCCGAGAGGACAAGGCCGTGCAAGAACGACGTCCGCAGACAGGGCAAGGAACGCAGCCCCGCCTCCGTACAATGCGAGGCGGCCGATCAAGAAGCTGACCTCGCCGGAACTGCCATCTTCGAAAAAGAGGCAAACTGGAGGAAGTGCCTTTACGTTGAGTCAAGGCATCTACAGCAAACCCCATGGAGCCGCAATGGCTCGCGAGGGACTCCCCAGTTCGTGTAAACACACGAGCTGCGTTCCGCAGAGCGGGGTTCGTGGAAGGCCGGCAGTGGCGAAAGGTTGCAAAGCGACGTTGCAATGTAAGCCGGGGTGTCGCCTCTGAAGAAGGAGCCGAGCCGGCTTCGAAACGTCGGGTCTCCAGTTTTTGTATTAATGGCTGGGGGCGTAATTATATTTATCAGACATGAAAATAAGCAATGAGAAGTAAAAGCAATTGAAAAGGACGCTAAAATTACGCGCAGACTAAGAAACAAGAAACAGAATATTGTAGGTTAATTTAGGATATAGGAAGTTAGTAACTCACGGAATTTCAAAGGGTTTTGCTCTGCAACGACGGATTCTGGGAGGGAGTTCCATTCTATTGCTACGGGAAGGAAAGATTTGTTAAAAGCGTTAGTGGAACCGTGAAGTCCTTGAATGCTCATAGAATTGAAGAGGCGATGTGATGAGCGTGCGGGTGGGAATAAAAGAGTAGAACGAAGGTCAGGGAAGTTATAGTGCTTGTGTTTAACTTTCACATCAGATGTACACTGCAATACGCACACAGGGAATGTATGTAATAAATCACTGAAAGCCGCGTAGTCTTTGAAGCGGAACCTAAACCGGGTAACTCCTGAAGTAAAGTTAAAATGTCTTGCTTACGAAACTCTAGTTAGAGCAGCTATCGAGTAGGCCAGAATTGTTTGGGATCCACACACCAAAACTAACTGTTCCAGACTCTAATGAATACAGAAGCTTGGTGCCAGGTTTATATTTAATCAATATTAGCACAATCATTCCCTGTCAGAATAATGTCAACTAGCTGATCTCCCGCCACTTGATCGCAAAACGAAATACGAAATATGAAAATTCCTGTTTGTAGTTATTCATAATCAAGTAGACATTAACACAGATGATTACTTTTGAGTTTCCAATGAACGCACCAATGCACTGCTGCAGCATGTATATATATTTTCCCTGCACTCCCCTGCAATGATTGCTTCAAGTTCAAGTTTCTTTCCTAGTGCGATAGCAGAAGTCATGTCATTACCTGACTCCCTTGTAACTTCAACGTCAACGACTGCCTTTTTGGAAGGTTTTAAAGCTACCATTTTTTTGTAATAACCCTTATCGAATGGCTTAACCTTTCCTGGGCCGAAACTTTTACCCACTTTCCGGCCGTCCTGGTGCGAAACTATTTTGCCAATTTCTGGCACCGCGGAGAAAAACAAACTGCAAGAAAAAGCACGCAGGATATTTATTTTTTCTCTTGCATTCTGTTTGCTACTTCTTTACCGAGATTTGAGCAGCGTGTGAAACCGCTTGAAGCATTTTGCTGGGTGCAGGCCAGGGTTGTTACTGCAGATTTTGCAGAAAAACAGTTTCCCTCCTGCCTCCTTTTGTTTCTATATCTCTACAAACACTGCATCTGATGAAGGCACGTAATGGCTCAGTGGCTATGGCGTTGTGCTGCTGAGCCCAAGGACATAGGTTCTATTCCCGGCCGCGGGGGCAGCTTTTCTGAAGGAGGCAAAAAGCAAAAACGCCCGTAGGTTCGAGATTTCTGTGCACGTTAAAGATCCCTAGGTGGTCAAAATTAATCTGGAGCCCCTCCACTACAGCACGCCTCTGTGTAGCGTTGGCGCATCAAACCACTGAATCAATCAATCAATTCTCTATTTCACTGAAGTCAGCATCACTTTCGCTAAGTGCATCATTGTAGAATGCACGCAATGAGAAAGCGGTCATGCTTCTTGGCGAGCAAACAGCGTGCACGTAAAAACGCTCTGGGATCCAGGAGGCCCGTGCTGAACATTGTGCAGCATCCTTGTGCTAAAAAAAGCAAGCTTCAACAAAGTTCACTTATCCTTCGAGAAATGGTGCATCATGTATACAAAGAATGAGGGTGCATCGCAATAAGAAAAACCGTGAAATTTAAGCTTGACAAATTTAAGACCTAAGTCTGGCAGAACCTGACAACGAACCGTTATGGCTGTGTTGCATTTTCGGGCAGGGCCCAACAATGGACCAGAAAGGATTAAAGGAGTACTGACACGAAATTTTTATGTTACGTTTTTTTCGCTGCTATGCGTGCCTACCAGCCCACTAATCATAGAATGACAGATTAGACGGTCGAGCGCAGCGTAAACATTCATTTATGGCGTCGTTTATTCGTGCCAGTTTCGGTTTCGACTGAAAAACGCCGAGCGGCCGCCATGACAGCATGTATAACATGATGTCACCATTCTTGCCGTATCGCTGCCTCTCTGGAAGCGCGAGCGCACGCGCGCGCGCGCTTCCAGCTGGGCGAGCGCACGCGCGCGCCCAGACCGGCCGAGGTTTTCGCCGTCCCCACAGGCCCGGGCAGCATGACGTCAGTCCCAAAACCATGACGTGTACACACGCCCGAGCAGCGCGCGCCAACCACAGCCAGCGCGTCGGCTTCTTCACGGGAGCCCCGACGTCGGCAGTTTGGGGCACGTAGCAGGTGATGTCACGTCGGCCCGCTCTGGGCTTTCTCGTGCGGGCGAAGATTAAAATGGATTTTAAATATGTTTCGCTGAACGGTTGCTGTTGAAACTTGCTGGGAGATATCTCCTGATAAAAAGGAAGCGTTCTACATAGTTATCTCAGCTTTGAAATTTCGTGTCAGTACTCCTTTAATGTGTATGTATTTTATGTACAGGGTGTTTCAGCTAGCTTTAGCCAGAGTTCAAAAATATGCCGATAAGGCAACGCGACCAAACGCATGTTGATCATTTTTGTATGTAGTGTCGCCCTATTTTTTGTTTTGTCTAATTAAATAATTAGTCAATTTTAATTAGCCAAAATTTGAAGCAACGAAGCTTGAACAAAAATTCTAATTAGAAAGTTGCAGAGCGGTTTGCAAAATGTCCGAATAAACAGTTTGTCTTTCTGTCTATTAAAGGGGTCGTGAAAGATTTTCAAAAAAAAATTTATTGTTTGGGTACTTATAACTGTGGAGCCTTGATAAACAAACAATGCATGCCCGTTCGTTGGCCGATATCAGCGAATAGGGGGGAAAAAACAGGTACTGTTTTACCAAGGCTTTCCTCCTCAAATCGTGAAGTGACGTCCTGGTAAGCTAGCCGGTATGCTTGCACAAGCTTGCTGACGTCTGTCTCGCGTATCCCGTAATGTGAGTTGCGCGGACGTAAAACTGCTGACCTACCCGCCGCGGTGGCTCAGTGGCTAAGGCGTTGCGCTGCTGAGCACGAGGTCTCGGGTTCGATTCCCGGCCGCGGCGGCCGCTTTTCTGATGGTGGCGAAAAGCAAAAACGCCCGTGTGTACGAGATTTCGGCGCACGATAAAGATCCCCAGGTGGTCAAAATTAATCCGGAGCCCTCCACTACGGCGCGCCTCATCGCCTGCGTTGCGTCGGCGCGTTAAACCCCACAATCAATCAAAACTGCTGACCTGACGCGATAAATGACCGGAAGCTTAAAATGAGGATTTACTACATAAACGCGTTTATTGAAGAAACTTCAAGTAGTCGTAACCAAAAACCAACCCATTATTTACTTCTCAAGCGCAGAAATAACTGAAGCGTTAAACAGTAAGTTAAAGAAGCGTTAAGTAAGAAGCGTTAAACAGTAAGTTGGCGGCTAAAGCTCTGGGTTGATTAGAATTTATGAAAACACAGCAGAGTGCTGGGTTATAAATGTGAGGCGGCTTTTATGCCGCAGTTTTATGCCGCACGCTTCTCACGTTGATAGTGTAGTGGGTAAAGTAACACAGGCTGGCGGTAACGTTGGGCTGGCCTGGCGACCGAAAGTTTTAACCGCACATAGGGCACTTTCATTTCTTTTTTCTTTTTTCTTTTTTGTTCCTTGAGCAATTTTTGCCATTTGATACAAAAAAGGTAAGGTTCCAAATAGAATTTGGCAGAATGTGAATTTCAGCAGCAAAACTGGCTACAAACCATACAAACACTTAGGTCTGAGTTCTGCTACAATGGTTGCCAGACAACTGAAGTGGTCGTGACACCAGTCACGTGGATAGAAAACTTTATGGCAACGAATAAAGGATGCATTATGAATAAAGTATCGGGTTTGCAGCTGTACAGAACAAAGCGTTTAACTCTCAAATGTTCTTACTCTGACATCGCTGCTAGTTGCGCTGCCAACCAACGATGCGTGCATGGTCGCTTGAGATGTACCTCAAAAGGAGAATTTAAAAGACGTCTTCTAAATTCCAGAAGCAATGAATTGTGAAAATATTTGGGATTTATGTTCTTCGAAGGTCGTTCAAGCAGGCAAAATTAAGCAAAGCCAAGTGCATTTTCTTTCTCTTCACGACCCCTTTAAGTATTAGGGTTTTTTATAGGGGTGTGCGAATATTCGAAACTTCGAATATTCGATTCGAATTTTTTGGTATTCGATTCGATTCGAACGACACTTTTATTGTTAGAAATATTCGAACCACCCAAAACTAAAAAAAAAAAATCAGAGCGTTTCTCAGCTTATTCGTAGTTACAGTGGACTCTCGATGATACGATTCTGGGGGTGCAAATTTCGGGATGATACGAATTTCCGAAAAGTCCCGGCGGAATTGCATTGTTTGCAATGGGAAGAATTTCGGCTGTTACGAACGGACCTGCGCGGTCCGGCGGAAAATACGAACGAGCCGGCGACGCACCCGACTGCCGAACGAGCAAGTGACGGCTCTCGCTCCCCTGTTTGTCGCTATTTCTCCAGAAACGGCCGGGCTGTTGTTTTCTGCTCGCGAAAACGCTCTGCGCACGCCCAACGCGCGCTGACACCGCCCCTACGCTGCGCGCAGCACGGCCGGCGGCGTCAACATGGCGTCGGCTCCTGCCGCGAAGTGGCGCGGGCACTCGAGCGACCGCTCCTAACCGCTCTTTAAAACGCCGCTCAAGGCAGACGCTAAGTTGCGTGTGCGGTAAAGGAGCTGATAATGCATGCGAAAACGGCACAAAAAACATCATCCGCGCCGCTAGTGAAAGCGCCCATGAAATATTTGCCGGGGTGCTAAGCCTAACCATCTCCGGCGGAGCCAAGCCGGCTGTCTCGATCTCGTCGCAAGTTGTCAGGCTCCTCCATTCTGTCGCGCGCGTCATGCGTCATTTTCTGACCGAGGTAGGCGCTACCGCGGGCGCGAAATCGTCGATGCGGGTGTGAAAATACGGCGCTCGCAGAGCCGAGGCGAGCCAATCGCGTGCAAAAATGCACCATGCGGTTCACGCTTGACTGTTGCGGCGTGTAGCGAGCTTGGGTACAGCGAGTGAGACGAGCGCGAAGCTTTACGTGCTCCAGAAAGGACTGCTTTGCGACATGGGGGTTAAAAAAAAGCAGAAAAAATCACGAATTTCTTCACGCGAAAGTAAGAAAAGAAATAATAAACGAAAACTTTTTTCAGTGCTCAATTTTTTGGTCTGTGTTGGTTGATACGAATATTTTTCGCGGTCCGCGAGATTAGTATCATCGAGATTTTACTGTATCAGCGCGCAGAAATGTGCACGGGCTCGGGCATGCCAGCCACTAGTGTCTCAAGTGAGCGGCTGTTTTCGGTATCTGGTGGAGTCGTGACGAGCAGGAGGTTGTCACTGCTCCCCGAACATGTCGAGCAGTTAACCTTTCTCCATGTTAACATTTAAGTAAGTGCAGACCTTAACCTGTTGAGTGCAATGGTATTGTGTAAATCCTAATTTTACTTTGTGTGATTTGTTCTGCTATAAAGTTGCAGTTTTTGTGTCTCTAGATGGTGAAAACTTTAATTTTACAAAAAACAATAAGTATTTGTATTCGAAAAATATTCGAAAAATATTCGATTCGATTCGAACTTTGTTTTTATTATTCGAATTCGCTTCGAAATTAAAAAATTGATATTCGCACACCCCTAGTTTTTTAACTAACTGATAATGCCCGCAAAATAAAAAAAAAAAAAAAAGCACGTGACGTGCCCGATTGCACGTCATGGTTTTGCGGTGCTCCCAAGCGTTCTGTGTAGAAGCAATCATTACAAGCAAACAGGCACATGATGGACCTGTTGCTTCCGGCAGCAGAAGCAATAACCGCTGCGTCTGCTTATCCTTCTAACAGACTCTCACTAGGGGAGCACATCGCTGGCGTAAATGACATAGCCAACGCCAGCGTTGCTGCCCTGTCACCTTTTAAGCGGCAGCGCACCTATGGCTGTTTGTGTGCGGAACGTTTGGGAGCACTGCAATCACAACGTGCAGGCGGGCATGTCATGTGGTGGTTGATTGTATTTCGTAGGCATCGTCAGTAAGCCGAAAAACAATAATACTTGATATATAGAAAGACAGAAACAGTTTATTCGGACGTTTTGCAAAATGCTCTGCAACTTCCAAATTGGAATTTTTTTTCCTGGCTTCGTTGCTTCAAAAGTTGGCTAATTGAAATTGACTGATTATGCAAAAATACAAAAAATAGGTTGCACACTACATACAAAAGTGAGCAACATGCATATGGTTGCGTCATCTTAAGGTGCACCGGCATATTTTTAAACACTGCCTAAAGGGAGGTGAAACACACTGTATATATGATGTCTCTATTATGTCTATAGTGGCGTAGTGCAAATTTGTGAGTTGCTTACATTACTTTCACATGTATGTTGCATTTCATTGTTGTATTTCTGGTTCAAGGCTTGTAACTTGGTTGAATTCATAGTTTCTTCATCTTGTTTTTATTTTCACTCCTGTAAAAGCTCAAACAGGGCTGACAGTATGAATAAATGAATGACTGAATTATTTCAGTACATACAATGTGATTCCTCGGCCCCTGCACTGTGGCATTGTGGGCATTTTATTTTTCAGTGTTCAGACTCTGGCACCACTTTTTGTTTTCCTCTCAGTGTTTCGGTTTTGTGTGGGCCCCAGAAGGCTTAAATATCGGCGACATTCCATACCTCTCCCCCCCCCCAAGCTCTTACACTTCTTGGAAGTTTTCATCCGGTATAGATGTGTTGTGGGCAGTGTCTTTGATGCTGGCCCTCCGGAAAAAGATTGTAGTTGCAGAAAAAGAAATTCACGAGAACACCTGTGCATGGACATGCCACTAGGCTTTCATGTTTGGTAGGCGTTTGTCCTAGGGAAAATCACTGCTTGTCTGGGGGCACCGCAAAGGTATTCCCTTATAACTTAACAACGGTAAATGAAGACCGGAAATACATGATTATTGGTGTTTCAGGTTCAGTTATTTCTCTTGGGAATGGGCTGTGTTCTTAAAAGAAGCATTGCTGGAATGTTATGCTCATGTTTAGTCATGTAGTTCTGTCATTGGCTATAGGAAAGTAGAATTTCAAATTCCCAGGGTTTGCTTTGTCCACTTGAGGTAGTCTGCTCGGCTGTTCCTCTTCTCATACATGAAGACAGCTTCGCAAGGCTGTGCCAGCACACTCAAGCTTTTACAACCGAGAGAAGGGATAATAGCAGTGCCCCACTCACCTCCTCCCCTCCAGTGTTCCCCTCTCAAGCCAGGATGGTTGCGCACCCCCACCTTGTAGCATGCTGAAGCTACAAATTGTACTTTCTGAGGACAATGGGAGAGGCCTTTGCCCTGCAGTGGGCGTAGATAGGCCGGTGGGGATGGTGATGATGATGACACAGGCCGCAGAGACACCAAAGTGAAAGGGCAGCTGATCTATCTGCCTGAAACTGAAGTGAATTTTTGCTGCATTGGGAAGCTGTAACTCGTGTAATCATTATTTGACTGTTAAGTGGACATCTTGAGCCTTAAATTAATTGGTGGAAGGAGTCAACACACCATGGGCTGTTAGTGGTAGCTGCATCAACTGCCGTTATTACATCATACTGGTTTGCAGTGTGTTTTCATTCTTTCAGCCTTCAAAATGTTGACTTTTTCGCATTTGTTGGTTAATATTGACTGTTCTTGCACGCGTTGTACAAATCAAACATTCTGGCAATCGCAAATTTAGCCCTGCAAACTTGCTACTGTGTTGTCATCGCCAATGTCGGCAATTCGGCTGTAAGGATGGTGTGAAGAGAGAAGGCACTTTCAAACGCACTTTCCTCGTTTCAAGCATGAGTAAATTGACTAGGTAAAGCGAGGTGATTTACTGTTTTAGGGTAGTTATGTAAGGAACTGCAGTATTGCCCCCTTCCCTTCCATGGGTGGTTGATGGGTACAAGCACATTATTGTCGTAGGAAAATTCTTCAGCTTTATTTGAGCTTCATATATTCAAAAGTAATTGCCGTCCACCTGCATAAAAGCCATATATCAGGTGCACTGGTTTAGAAAGTGCACAGACGGAAATTCATTTGGAAACCCACAACTGCTTAGTATACAAGGAAAGATGCGCTCCATAAAAACTGCATCATCGCAGCTGCAGAAGGCTTTTGCAGTTCCCACTTTTAGCATGCTGCGTGGTGGTGCATGGAGCTGAATCCTTAGATCCCATGGCTGATTTTGCATGGATTTCATTTTTTAAAACCTGTGCTGCATGCGCAAAAATTTGGACGTTGTTACTGCTCTCCATTCCGAATCCTGGTTGACTGCATTGTGGCACACTTTATTAGGTTGTGGCTAGACGGAGGGCAGGGGCAGCCAGCTGTGTGCTTCTCCTGGGGTTCTGTAGGGTTCATTTAAATCTGCTGTACGATGCTCTAGCAGTAGCAGCCAATGATGTCTCCCTGCCTGACGGTGCCTGCAGAGCCTGGTGGAGTACATTGACTATGGGAATGCTGAAGAGGTGAAGCATGGCCCAGGCCTGGTGAAGCTGGCTGGTGAGCTGGCCAAAATGCCTGGCAAGGCGCTCTTCATCCGTCTGGATGGCCTGCAAAGCATCCGCAGGGACGATGACCCAGTCTTCTATGACAAGGTACCTGCTAAGAACTAGGTGCAGGGGGAAGCAAGGATTGCTTGCAAGTGGAATTACTCTTGGGAACCTTTTCTTTGATTGATAGTAGATATGGGTGGATGAAATTTGTACTTGTTACTGTGTGAATATCGCTGAAGCATTTCTTGTTTCGTTTGGCGGCATCTGCGTAATTAAGAAATGAAGCCTGAATCTGGTGGCGAAATTCCCATTTGCTCCACGTAGCCAAAATCTATCAACAAAGTTCTTATTGCTGCAAATGCAAGTATGCATTAACCCAACACCCCTATTGGTTGCGACGTGTCGTGGTTGTGAATGCAAGTATGCGGTGACCAAACATCCATATTGACTGGGACGCGTCGTGGTTGCAAATGTGGGTATGCGCCAGCCTGTCGTTCCCATTGCCTGTGAATGGGGGTAAGTGCTAGCCTGACGTCCACATTGGCTGTGACGTGTCATGTGGCAGGAGGAGATGAGGTCAGTATGTAACCAGCCGAATGCAGTGGCCTGACGTTAAGCTTAATGTCATGGTGTGAGGTAAAAGTCGTGTGCCCACAGCTTGACACACAATGAGTTTTGCGTTGCGTGGAATGCGTTAGGCTGACGTTAGGTTTACCTAACATTAAACTGTAACATTAAAACCTTAACCTAACATTAAAAATGAACCTTACAAGAGCGATTGGCCGAGGCTCTTGTTATAGTGATAAAAGGAAGCACAAAAATGCAAAGGATAAAGATTAAAAAGTAGAAAACTTGTCGACTGACTCAGAAGTGCCGCTCACGAATTGTCAAGTCATAAGAGAAAGCTTAGGTGGTAATGGGTGGTGGTAAAGATGATAGAACGTATGAAAACTTGACGACATACCTCGGCGGGAAGTGATGCTCGCGCATTCTCACACATCATTTGGGTTAGGTTTGAGTGTTCTCAACTGTGTTATCATAGTTCTGAGCTTGCAAAAGTTGTAGTGGACCCCATGTTTCAGGGAATGTTGGCATGTTTCATTGTTGTAGCAATTTCTTGCGCGCCTAAAATGCACTGCCCACAATCCTTGTGGAGATTTTGTGTATCCGATTTTCCTGTGCAGTGCTGGTGTTGCGAAACTTTGGCGTCAAGTGCCCTCAATTTTTTTAGTGTACTGGTACTCTACGGTCATCTAGTAGTGTGCATAAAATGGGCATTAACTTGCAACACTATTAAGTGGGGAGAGAGTGTGGCACTGAAAGGGGCAAAAAGAGTGGCCGTTTCAGCTGACCAAGAAATTAGTCAGCGGAGGGGGTGCAAGCCAGCAGTGCTTGCTAGTGCTTTCGAAACAGTGGGAAATGGTTGCTTAGGTCTGCTCAACCTGCACAAACCCCTCCAAATTGTTTTGGTTTTGTTGTGTTTTACTGCAAGAACATATCACTATGCTCAGAGACAAACCCTAAGTACTGTACTTGCGTAATGAACCCACTCGTGTAATGACCCCCCACCCCACTTCACTTTTTTCTTGAGAATTTACTTTCTTGTTACCTTGCATAAAAAATGCAGCGGGAATAGAAAAGCTGCTGTTCAATACGTTTTTATCTCAGCATGGTTGCTGATGCCGTCGACGATCGCAGTAACTTGATATCCTGCCACAGTACGCGCAGAAACGCTAGAAACACATTCTAACAAAAAATCCTCAACAGTTGCCGGAGACGCGAGTGCGAACGACGTGGCTCACGATTTAAAAACTGCGCTTGCGGAGCGCCATCTGCTGAGCACAAAACGTGCCTTGCATATAGCACCATTCAAGTACTGCGGCTTGCGAACAAAGTACCAAAACGTGCTCTGCACTTTCCTGCTCTGTGCAGTTCCGCGACTTCGCCATTACGCTCCATGGTTTAGTTGTCCAGCTGTGTTCCGACCTTTTTTGTGCTCCTGGTGTGCAGCGTACAGCGTACGATGGGCCAGTACATGAGCTACACAGCCGGTTTTAAACTGAAGGTGGTGGAGCATGCGTTGATGCACACGGAAACCGTGCAAATGGGCGGCACTTCAGTGGTAACCCTGTGCGTTTATGCTAGTGGCGAAAACAAGAGGTCTAAGCAATGAACAGGGATCACCGTGTGTTTCGTGGGCCCAAAGAAGGGAAGTTTTCTGGTGGGGAAAAAGAAGTTTTGGAGTGCCTTGTTGGCATGGAACACAAAGCGCTGTGGGCTGACGACGATTGTGAAGCCACAAGCAGCTTCAGGGAGGAGGACGGCTCCGATAGTGAGTAGGGGGGCAATGGCGAGTAGGGGGCCACTAGCATGTTGTTAATAAAAAAGAAATTTGGTTGCATAATTACCTATGTGTTTTTACTGGAAAGGTGAGGTTTTGTCTGTGCTTCTCTTAGCATCTTTATTGTATGAAATTTCAACTTTTAAAAATCTGTTGCAATTTTTTCCCACACAGTGAACCCTCCCCCAAATTTGTGCTGAATTTTATGAGAAAAAAAAAGTGGGTTCATTACACAAGTAAATACGGTACATCTTTCTCTTCTTGGGCTATTTGTTTTTCTGTGTGATTCTGTGTGTTGCCAGGTGCCAAAGGGTCCATATTGGTGACACACGACCGTTATCCACTAGCGGCAGTACCGGTTGAGGGACACTGAAGTGAATTTGTCAAGCTCCCGGTTTTGCTTGCACTGCGTAGACTGGCTCAAATTAACACAGTTTTCATCGTTTGTCCGGTTGATAAGTCGGTAATTATTTTATAAAAGCGGGAAAGAAAAGAAGAAAAACTACCATGTGCGGTCTGTGGCGGCCGCACCAACTGAAGGCTGTGACGACAGGAGGAAATGCACCTTGATTGGATGATGTCCAAGATTAGCATTCAAACAAGTTTCGGTTTCGGTTCTGTAAAACAACATGCTTGACATCCGACGGCATCGTTGGATAGGCATTCTCGACATCTCAGTAATCATCGTACCACGCTTCTGCCATGTTGTTGGCTGTAAAATGCCTAAGATAAGCCTCCCAGGACGGCTTGGAATCATAGCAATCACTAGCCGAGGCCTACACAGTGGATGAACGCCCTCCGCGTCACCGCAGACGCTCAAATGCCATGCGCTTTTCCCGCATATTCGGAGCTTGCCTCACTCATGCCTGTATCGCAAAAAGCGTGTCCGCACCAGGCCAAGGGTCTGCTGATTCTGGCCAGTGCCCACTGCCCGCAAGTAGTCGGTGCTTGCGGCAACAGCACGCCAACGAGAACTCGCTATTGCGTCAGTGTCAGTCTGCGCGCGTTCTGCGAAATCGCTCGGGGAGCAGTGAACGTTGTGGCACAAAAATGGTGAACTCAGTTTAGAAAACATCGACCGCAAACGAAAAAAATCAACTTACAAAAAAAAAAAAAAAAACCCATGTACCCTCGGGGATTCAAACTTGCGACTTGCAGTACAATAACCCTAGCGCATTAGACCCCTCGGCCATAATCCAGCGCTGTCGAGGTTGGATATATATGGTATATAATGTACAACCAGTTTACACATTTATTTAGTTTTAGCATTTCAAGTACCTTAGGCGACTATTTGTTGTATAGCGCTTGTGCAGTAAGCGTCCCCCAAACTTCTACAATATCTCACGTCTAGCAATTGCATTTCTTAGACGGCAAAGCGTTCGCAGATGTGTGGTCGTGCTGCTGACCGCTGAGCTTGTTCACCCAGCACAAGAAAGTGCTTCCCGCACCCTAGTTCTACGCTGTGCGGTAAAAGTTTTAGTTGATTTTATTTCGTAAGTACTTATATTGACTTTGCTGACTCTTCTCCTGCCTTCAAGTGGCCTAAGGTTTTCCTACTAGCGTGCCAGTCAGCAAAGTGTCGCATGTGCACTTGTGCGGCACTTGTGTGGAGCAACCCGGACTCTTAGCTTGATACAGTGTACAAACTAACAAAGTAAAGAAAGGCACATTCTTCCATTCACAAACGTGTTGTGGCTTAGGTTTCAACTGAGCGAGCGAATTGCGACGACCCGTCAGCGGCCGGCGGACTAAACGCTGGGCCGACTGACTCTGTCGGAAGGTCGGCGAGCCGTGCAGTAGCGAAGCCAATTGCCAGCTCATCTCCTCCTGACGTCACACGAAAACGCCACAGAAAATGAGTGAGGGTGCAGAGAGGAGGACAGCGTTTTCGAATGAATTATTCTACTAAATAAATTTGCTTAACGCGCTCAGAGTGGTCGAAACATGGCCTATGGACTCCGGACTACAATTTGCGCTAGTAATCCCGCAATGTTTACAAATCACTTCAGTGTCCCTTTAATAGGGTCGAAAATGCCATGAGCATTAAAAAGAAGTTTCTCCATTGTTCAGCACCACTTATAGCCCCACAAATTGTTTATGGCAAAATGGCGGAGCTTGTCGGGAAAAGAACAGTAAGGGACATGTAAATGCTAAATAAATGCATCTGGCAGCTTTTGCCGAACACTCATTTTGAAGACACAAACTTGAGCTTAGTAAGCATCACTATACAGGCAGTCTTACCACCTTACGCGATACCTGCTGTGGTGGCTGCTTTTCAGATGTAGATGAAAAGCGATAAAGGCACACGTTAACGGTCCCCAAGTGGTCACAATTAATCCTGAGTCCTTCACTATGGCGCGCCCCATAGCACAGGCGTAGCCATGGAGGAAAGAATACTCAGGAGAGGCCCCTAGCATCTCAACGCATTGCTAAAAGTGTGGAGGAAGTGATGTCATTTTTGTTGGGCCCATAGACAGCGTTGCCTAGTTTTTTACAGCTGCGGCGGCTAAATTTGGCCAAATGCCACGGGCAATTTTTTACGGCGCTTTGACTCTGGCTGCCTCGCTACGCTTGCAACACAGTGCAGTCGCTACGGCAAACGTTTTTAGATTAGGTCAGTTTGAAAACTCCGCCGTTGGAGGCGGCCCCAACTTGTATCCCGGCCACAGTGGCGCTGGTGTCACCTCGAGATCGGCGGAGCAAGCAGCCGCCGCCGCCAGCTGCTGCCGGCAAAAGCCTTCCCGCTCAGCGTTGGTGAGAGCCACAGTCGGTGCTTTGCTTGCTGTGCGTTTCTTCGTTGTGAAGCGAAGCGAAATTCGCAGCTGAGACGTAACACACAAAGACCGCCGTGCGGTACGGACCCAAACACTGCTCCCGTTGTCTGCTCCCGTCGTCTGCGTTAGCTTTCGCGAGACGCCCGTACTGCGAAGCTGTTATCAAACCGGAAACAGCAAAGGATGATGGGAAAGAGGGCTTGGCTCAGTGGGCTCAAGTCATGGCGGGACTCGGCTTCACATATGTGACGTCAGGGCCTCTCCTAACCTTTTCTTTCCTCTATGGGTGTAGCTTTGGCGCACCTAAAACCGACACTCAATCAACCCACCTTACTTGGCAGGCTTTGTTCCTGTTTCGATTTTGGTCACACATGTTGACTTGGCATACAATTTGAGTTGAGAAAATTTATGAAAATGGATGCAGGAGCAACCATTTCTTCTGCTTATTGGCGTACTTGTGAACAAGCTGCGGCAAACATGGGAGATCATTAATGGAAGGGTCGAGGTGACCAAACTAGCTCTTTGGTTTTTCTGTTCGTACTTTCTGCACCTTCTCCTGGGTAGCTCACAGCGTAGTCGGTGTGTGTGCACTGCTCAATCCTGTACTTATGTTCTTATACATTATATGTTCTTATACATTGCTAAAATAGAAAGGGGGAAAAAAATTCCAGCTACAATTTATTTGTTCCGACACCAAGATTGGCATTGAGCAAAAGCTGAATTAGTGAAAAGAGCAGCAATTTTTCAATCAGTTGAAGCAGTCATTCACCATTTGGTCGTGGATTGCGTATTTCAATTGTACGTCTATGTGCAAAGCTGAGATCATGAACTGGAACGTGGCCACATTTGCTGCAGTGCTGCTGTTCGTAATCAACTTAACTCTTTCGCTACCGCGCCTATCAAAATCGATCAATTTGATCGATACTTTTGGGAGCGACTTTTCATAGCGTTCCAGGCGTTTCTCGAACAAGTAAAGCTGTTCGGAGTTAGATCAGAAAATGGCCTTTCAAAATCAGTTTTGTTTTCATTTTTGCAACGGAAACGTGATTTTTGACACGCTTTTGAATCACCTGGTTGTGGAAAAGGGGCGTGGTCATCGCGCCTCAAGGCTACCAACGAAGAATGCGTGCAACTCGTAATTACTCTGCACCAGCGCTTGTTTTTTGCTATCAGGGCGTGAATGGGGAACTAGCAAACGATTTTCAATCGTCAGCTTCAAGCTGTGACAGTAATAATCCCAGAAATCGGCTGAAAATGTCAAGCAGTGCCTGGTTGCAAAGCTACTTTATGATTTTAGGCAGTTTTATTGCCTTTGCGCAAGTTGTCCTAAGTACTCTGGTAGTTCTACTTACCCCAGGACCATTCCCAAACAGTTTACAACAGTTTCGGTTTCGTTTCTGCATCGCGAAATTCATATTTAGCCCAACTACGCAGTTACCCAACTTCAAGGCTAACTGCCATGGCGCCTGAAGCGTCCGCGACTGATCCTCGAACAAAGCACGCCGCTCCTCATTTCCCCCCACCCTAACCCGATTTCTGCGATAAGAACTTCAGATGCAAGTCAAAAGGTCACACCCAGTCGCCAGATATCTGTTCCGCCGAGGACAGCGCTTCAAATCGGCCTTACACTGCCAGCTGTTCGCCTTCCAGTTTCGTTTTCATGCGAGGGTATGTCCGGGTGTCTAATGTTGCTGCTTA
Source organism: Haemaphysalis longicornis (assembly GCF_048455015.1). Classification (NCBI taxonomy): domain Eukaryota; kingdom Metazoa; phylum Arthropoda; class Arachnida; order Ixodida; family Ixodidae; genus Haemaphysalis; species Haemaphysalis longicornis. Next base: position 302,165,545 of record NW_027526203.1, read on the forward strand.
GTTGAACTGTCTATTCGGACGGAGTCTCTGATAAGTTTTTGTACTGTTTCATTTGAAAAATGTTAGGTGACGCTGCAATAGAGGAGGCTCGTTGTGCTGATCTTTTTTAGCGCGCGACTGCTACTCGGCCAAAGATCGCAGGGGACGATTCTAGCTCATCGTACCTCATTTTGGCGAGCAAGGCTACAATTGCGAGTAAGAAGATGATAATAAAGCTCAGCTTTATGTTTTGAGAGATAACTGACCGTGAACGACAACAAACATCAGCCACGGCGTTCCGTTTTCAACTTCATGCATGTTTTTTTCTGCATCGCGTGCTTCTCCCAAATATTGTGCTCGCTGTAAATGCAAAGTCAGCCATTGAAAAGATGTTTTTACGTTATGTGGGGGCAAATTGGTGCCTCTGATAACGTCAAACCGCCAGATTTATTCCAAGGAACCACCCAAAATTGCACAGTTTGAATTAGAGGTTGGGCTTCACCGCATGACACGAGCACCGTGCGTGCTAACATTTTTTTTTTATATCTGAAAAACTGTTCCGCGCAAGTCGACATTTTTTTTAGGGTGTGTTTTTGAAATGTTTCCCTGCAAAATGTATATTCTAATTTTTTTCTACTACCGGTGGTTTGATATACACAACTCCTTTTTTATCATTTTTTTCGACAACTTGACAAAACTTTTGATTTTGATATTTTTTTTCACAACTATGATATATGAAAACCTTTAAAAAACTGGTGTTATTGGAAAGGCCGTTAAATAATCTGCATTTTGTGCTCCTGCAATTAGTGCCTAAATAATTTTTTAGCAGAAAAAAAAATGTTTTCTTGGACCCCCCAAAATTGGTCAATTTTCTGCGGTAGCGAAAGAGTTAAGTCACTAGACAAGTTAACTATACTTTCTTTTGATATGTAATGGTTCTGTCTTCTAATCTATGCATGCCACAAAGTAACTGCTTTATACCATTTGCTAGCACCGTCGATGGCATTTCATTTCTTCCTTGCATTCTTCTGTATCATGCTGCAGCCATGACTTCATTCAAACTAGCCCTGTCTTCTGCTTTGCAGAAAAAGAGAGGGAGAGAGGTGCAAATGTTTCGTGTGTTCTATTGTGCCTGTGCTGACACTTTTCGGTTGCCTATTGAGAAAAGAATGGCCTTGTGTGCGGAAAAATGTGCTGCATCTCATTCTTGTGCTCTGGGTGGCGTCGCGATCAATGTGCAGGCACTTTCGGAGGTACAGGGGATGATCGAGGACCAGGCGGTAGTAGTGCAGACGAAGAGCACGGCTTCCATTCAGACTGCCACATTCGTGACCAGTTGCCGCCTTCTTGTGTCTGGCCGGGATGTTATGGAAGAAGTGTTGCAGCGAGGATTTGCAAAGGTTGGTCAATCTGAAGACCGTTTTGCAGTCTGCGTTGCTTTTGAGTTTTTATTTTTTATCAATTGATTGCACGTGCATGCACGCCAAAACTTTGGACACACGGTAGCAGCCTCAGTGTGTTGCCAATGTTTCGACCAGAGGTCACGGGGCTTACCTTGTCCCGCAATCTCTGAAGACAAAATAGAGAGCAGTGAAACTTTGAAAATGGAGGCGAAACACGAGAAAAAGAAAACTTCGTACATGGTAGCGGCTTTGTGTTGCCAACATCTTGACGAGCCTTTTATATAATACTGTATCTATTCGAGTATAACACGAGGTTTTTTCCCAAAATCCATAGTCTCAAAGTCGTACCCTGCCTTATATTCTAGGCTCAGTATAGCAATATGGCGATTTTGGTGTGACAGTTTTGGTTTCCACCTTTCAGCCATTTCCAAGCTTCCAAAAATAGTCCAGCAACACTGTTGGAAATATAATGTAACATTAGAGAGTTATAGCAGATCAGGAAAACGGTTCCGGTGTGGTAACGTCTATCGTCTGGACGCCACCGCACATGCGCAGAACCCTACTGTAAACAGGAGCGACTTGGCTGGATGGTACCAAGACGTACCGGGTCCGTCGTTCCAAAGCGGACGGCCGCTTTGGAAGAGTTTTGTAGACGTAAGCTTCGCTCACGCCTAGTCGAACGGATTGTAAATATCAGATTAAGAAAAATGAGGTTGCAACAAGTGAAATCTGCGCGATTCTGACAGTTCAAGCAGCAAGCGAAACACGGTCCTGACCCAACTGACACAGTAGCACCGACGCCGTCGAGATGTATAAAGCGGGTGTTCACCTGCCACGGTGGCTCAGTGGCTAAGGCGTTGTGCTGTTGAGCTTGAGGACGCGGGTTCGATTCCCGGCCATTGCTTCTGCTTTTCTGATCTAGGCGAAAAGCAAAAATGCCAATGTGTACGAGATTTCGGCGCACGTTACAGATCCCCAGCCCTCCACTACGACGCACCTCATCGCCTGCATTGTGTCGGCGCGTTAAACCCTACAATGAATCAATAAAGCAGGCATCCCCATCTATGCTCGCCCAGTGGGTGGTGTATGCTTGGGCAGCGCTCCCCGAAGCCATGGTGGTGGCATCATTCCACAGGTGCTGCATTTCTAATGCTCTTGACAGCGCCAAGGAATGTATTATTAAGAGTCAACTGTATTGTCACGCATCCAAGGGTGACGCATTGTTCTTGGTTGAATAGCGTTTATTGGAGCGAATTTGTGCTCTGTTGAGGGGCAAGGTGGGGGTTAACGTGAACTTTTTTTTTTTTTTTTGCTTTTTGGCATAGAAATAAAATTTGGCAGGTACACTGGAAGACACCCGAAAGGGGGGAAATTTAAAATTTCATGTTGGTACTTCCAGTAGGTTTTGTGTTAGAGTTTACATGCTGCCCGTTTGTGGAAAGCCTATAGGTATTGTGTGTGTGTGTGTGTGTGTGTGTGTGTGTGTGTGTGTGTGTGTGTGTGTGTGTGTGTGTGTGTGTGTGTGTGTGTGTGTGTGTGTGTGTGTGAGAGAGAGAGAGAGTGAGAGAGAGAGAGAACAGAGAACATTATTTTGACCCGTACCAGGTTGGACTCAATTGACTCGGCTGTAAATATCACATAAAAATATCACTAAGCCCTAAAATGAAAATTGAAGCGTGTCATACCCTGCAGAACTCTTCAAGGATTGAAATGTGGTGACCACAAGCACATGTGTTCAGGAGGGCTAAAATGCACAGACAAAGGCTTCCGTGCCGACAGGCACTGGTGGACCACGCTGCGTGTGCATGACCGCTCGTTCATCTGTGCACGCTGCAGCAGCAGTGCTTCCATCTCGCGTGAGCCGCAATAACTTAGGGACATACGCCAATTTGTGGAGAAGGCTGGGCTGTTTCAGATTGCACTCAATATGAGTGCTCCATGCAAGCCTGCCCGTTGCCTTCCTCCTCCTGCTTATTTGTTCGCTCCATGTGTGCTTCCCCGCGGCACACTGAGAACGCTTTCTTCCACAAGCACTCCTTGGGGCACCCCTTTAGGGCAGTGTTCACCGCCCACAGTTGACTGTCGGGCTGTAACCGCTATTTTGCCTCCCGCAACCACACTATAAAGGATGCGCGTATACATAGAAAGTCTGAAAAGACCGCATCGCAGTCCACTCCTGTCAATAATACGAACTTCATGGGGAACGCTAAAAACTTCCAGTTAACCAAAAGAGCAAAAAGGGATGTTGTAATAGTTTGAAAGCTCACTGTCTATGAAAAAAAAAGAAAGAAATCTGCAATTTTCGAGATCTGCTTCTGCTTGCAGAATCTTGCTGCAAAAAGTAAATTTTGGAGACTGTTGATTTGTTTGAGTAATTCTTCTGTGGTGTTCTCTGCGGCAAAAAAAAAAAAAAAAAACTGCTTTGCGAGAACATGGCTAGTAGATACACCAGCAGCCATAGTTGTGGCTCGCCTTCGATATTGTCGTTGATGTCCCTTTCGCTACTACCCTTGTGGGCCAAACAGTCTCGATTGATTGCAATGTCTGTCAGTGCACAGCATGTCTCGCCGCACACAGAACTGGTTTCGCACTTTAAGAATAGCAAATTTATCAAACGTTCCGATCACGTCGATATTTTAGACTGAGCTTTCAGAGCTGACAAGACCCTCGCTTCACTTTCCAATCTTGCACTGTGAGCGGTTATGTTATAACATAAGTGACCTATACTTGGGGTTCGTACAGGTCCTTGGAAAACCTTGCAAACCTTGAAATTGAAAATTGAGGTTTCGAGGGGCTTGAAAGCTCGGAATTTTTTCTTTCTGCTTGAAAACCCTTGATTTCTTTGAGCAACAAAGAGGAGACCCGATTACGTGACCAGGTTTTCGTGGCTTTTGTCAGTGTGGCCCTGTACACTCCTCATCTAAACCATGCTTTTTAAAGCCAGCTTGGGGGCGCAGTAGTGCTGCTTTATACAGCTTTTACAATTTAAACTGAGCTTGGGAGCACAGGCGTGCTGCTTTATACAATGGCTTGTACGGAACAAAATCCGTGCATTGGACGAGGCGGAAATAAGCATAGGTCTTTTTCCAATTTTCTCTTTCCACTGAGTCGTCCACTTTCTTTCCTTCGCCACACACGGTTTTGTACAGAAAACCGTGCCGCTGCTTGAAACGGTGAACCCACCCGCCAAAGTTCTCAATTCCAAGCGAAAGGGCGACGTCGTCGGCTTTCTCCCGGAGCAGTTTTCCGTCTATGCTTACTCCAGCCGCAGTTATTTCCTTGAACCACATCAGGAGAATGTCTTCGAGCTTGACATGCTGGGCTGTTTTAGACTGCTTGACGTTCACGCTGAAGTGCTGCACGTTTTTCAAAATCGTGTCCCGTTGCCCAACAATGGTGCACAACGTCGACGGCGGCAGGCCAAGCTTTTTTGCCAAGTCGCTGCGCTTCCTTTTCGGTTCACTGTCGACTCTATACAAAATCTCCAGCTTCTCCTTGAAGGAAAGGCCTTTCCTTTTGCGCGACATAGCTGACAGCCTGGTTGATTTCGTTGGGAGAAGTCCGTTTGCAGAGAAAACCTCGAACACATGTCTCAGCAACAGAACATCCACCGGTCCGTGAGCATACATGGCAACGGCGAGGAGCGGGTCCCCGCATTCCGGAGGCTCGGCCCCACACCCCAGCAAGACCAATGAGACGCCAGCAACTGAGTGACGTCGAGCCGCCCAAGGCCATCAAGGCGTTCTTTCCCCGGCGGCTTGGCCGCGCTGCCAAGCGCGCTCGCACCACAACAGCCCGCCCGTTCCCGGAGAAAGAGCGACAAAGAGGAAGGAGGGGCGGCCCGTACCACCCCGTACGGCGCTGTCGCTTGCTCCCCGAGCCGGCCGAGCCTCACTCAGAAGTCAGCTCCTCGCCGGGTCATTCGTATCATCCGCTCAGCTACGCAGGTCCATTCGTAACAGCCGAAATTTTGCCCATTGGAATCGATGCAATTTTGCCAGGACTTCTCAGAAATTCGTATCATCCCGAAATTCGTATCACCCAGAATCGTATCATCGAGATTCCACTGTATTAAAGGGGACCTGAAAGGCGTTTTGAGCACACTAAATGAACTAGCGCAATCATTAGATGGGGTCGTCAACGTCATCTGTGCCAAGTATTACTCTTTTACGCGCAGCGGAAAGCTCACACTTTTGTTGCAAAGTTTGTCACTTTTTTCTCACCCTTCCCTTCGTGTTTTTGGACGCCGCCATCTTCACATGTCTACGTCATCGATTCCCAGATGTTCGTCATGAGCTAGACATCCTGCTATTGGGCGACCTTTTCACGCACTTCCGCCAAAGAGATGAGTCGTCTGCTCAGCGTCGGCTCGCCAGCTGATCTGCCAGCGTAGTGCCGGGGTGCTTGGACATTTTACGACAAACGAAACAAGTGTAAACAAATGCTTAACCGTTTGTATTGAATGCAACACGGCCATAACACGACATGCATATTCTCTTACCTGAGTACGTTCCATAAAGAAAGTGTTGAAGCCCCGTGGCACTTCTTTCGTGCAATCGCAGAGAACGCCCTGAGCCGAATTCCCATGTTTGACGCACACACTTTTATCCAACTTCAAAACAATCCAGAGATGCGTTTCGAACGAACACAATGTCACAACATGCGTTGCAAGTCTGAACCGCGATTTACAGACGATGGGTTGCCTCCTCCTGCCCGCCGTAAATTCGGCTCTCGCCTCGCGCGCGGTTTGCGGGGACGAACAGCAAGTCACTTAACTCTGGCGCACAAGCCGAGATGGCTTTTAGCCACGCACACTGCACATACCCCATGCAAGGTTGAGTTGTACGTCGCTCGAGAAAGATAATCCAGACCATGGGAAGCACTATCCACCCGCAGAAGCACAGCACCGCATTTCATCGCGAAACAAAGGTGTCCACAACACACACACCATCGCCTCCTGTAATGCCAAACGCATCTCACACTTCCCAGTGGGAGTGAGTGGTACGCCTGCAGTGCCCACATGTCGCGAGGTGGGGCCCCGAGCTGAACCGGGATCACAGAACCGTAACTGACTTCTAGAGCGGTTTGTGCCTTGTTGCCAAGGCAACCGATGTTTGCCTTGTTGCCAAGGCAACCGATGTTTGAGATTGTCAAAGAAATGGCGCTCGCTCCAGCGCTAGAAAGCTCAGAGCCGCGGCGGAGCATGTTTTGCCAACGTTGCCGCTCTCCACCACGCGTCTCCCCAAGCTGAACTGGTCACATGATTGAAGCGTTTTGTGCACGGGTTCTGTATCGGTTTAAAATGTCTTTTTCACATGCCGCCGGCAGGAATTACCACCGCCGCAAAATAAGACCCGGCACCAGCGGGGCCACATCTGATACAGCGCTTTTTGGATAAACAGTGTGCGGTGCATCAAAGAGAACGAGCGCACGATCCTCCCCGTGCGGCTGCGAGTTCGCTGCCGATAAAAAGTCACGCGCCGCCGATAGCAACTGCAGCGACGTACACCGCGAAAGGGCAAAGGCCAGGCCGCCGCACACATGCGGCCAGATTTTTCGTTCACTTTTCCAGCATTGAGCAGAGTGTGGGATTCATGGTGTCAACAAAGCTGGCCCGGCTGGCCCATAGCAGACGACAGTCTGAGCAGCGCAATAGCGGAAGTACGTCACCACTGCTGAGCGCAGCATCATGGGAGGGAAGGCTCGCCGCCGTCAACAGCGGAGAGCAAGTTGAAAGGAGGAGGAAACGCGGCGCAACGATAATGCGCGGTTTTTGATTTACGTGTTCTCAGCTAATACTCATCGCTTTAACAAAATTCTTGCGGAAGGAGATTGCTAATAGTACATTGCTTTATTTGGTTACATGTACATCCATGCATCATCGGAAGGTATTTCAGGACCCCTTTAAGTTATGCTCATTGCTATCCGAGACTGTGTATTGCATTTGCAGAGCTCGAAAAAGTTCAAAATGGCATGGCTTTTGTAAAGCTCCCTCAGTATTACTGTGGGTGGGGGTAAACTTGTCCACTTCCAAAGGGTGGAGCAGTTCCAAAGAGACTTTTCTTGGGGTCATTTTTTGAAACCTAAAGAAGTAAACATTTAGCGTGTGAAAATAGTAGTGAAACATTAGTACACGTACTCCCCTGCATCCTTGACAATGCCATGAAAGTCCTTGAATATCCTTGAATTCTTGTTCCTGAATCCTGTAAGAACCCTGTATATTGTACTTGAAAAATATTTGAAAATTTTCAGTGCTACTTCATTTATGAAGCTGAGTTGAATAGTGAAGCTGAGGAGCTTCACTATTCAACTCATTATTCAAGCTATTAAGCTGAGTTGAATAGTGTGTCATTTGCTTTGATACTTAAAATTTTCGAATATTTGCACCTTTTGTGTATTTACAGATACCTAGTTGAACCCAACACCCGTTTGTATGATGGATATGCTCCTTCATGGTGCGAGTTCCAAAACATGTGCAGAGGATATTGTCATAAACATAATCTACAGTGGGTGTTAATTTTTCACCAAGTTTTGGGAATCAGTAATGGGGCATAAGTGCGGCAACCCTCATGAAAACAGGACAGTATATAAAGGCCTTCTTGTGCAACATAAAGAACTTTATACATTAAATTCTCTAATTGGCATTCTTCATCGGATTGTTATAAGTGGCTTACTTGATTTGATGAATTCTGTTCGGTAAGACTGTGAGACAATAGACTGGCAGCCGAGGTCTATGCATGTATGAGCTATCGCTGTGCGTTTTGTAAGATGTCCTTCATTCGTGTAATTTTCAGATGAAATGTTTGGAAGAACAGGGGATGTGGAAAAATCAATGTTTGGCACCCTGTTCCCATTTTGTTCCAGAAAATGCAGCCAAACCACTCGTCACGCTCTGGGACTCGCACGCCCCCCACTGGTGAAGGCGCTGCTCATTCCTTGTCTGTGCCTGAAGCTGCTGGGCGGCTGTGTACGCCCAATTGGAGGGGCCATCGTGCCACCACCTATGACCGCGGCCACCAGCGAGGTTCCGGCCACGCTGCTGGCCCCGATCGTGGTGCCAACCCCGAAGACAATGCGGTGCTGCCGTTTGGGAGCTACGGCCGGGGCTTGCTGGACAGCCGGTGCCGTCCCGTCATGCCTCCACTGGGGATGAGGGGAGTGCTGACGAGGGCGATGGGACCCCCTGTTTTTGGTGCTGCTCCCATCAGGGGGTAAGTGGGGCAGTGGTTCCACTCATTGTTAGGTATTGGGCTGTGGTCGTGGCACAAACTGACATTTTCGCGGTTTGGTGAGGTTGCACAAGTATTGGCCATCTAACCGGTTCTTTCAGGCTTCCGATGCCTGTTCTGGGGCCAACAGGCGTCACTACCTGTGCAATTGTACAATCTCTGCCAGAAGTCACATCTGCTGCACCAACTGTGGTGACCATGGGCGTGTGCTCATGAACACATTCAGTGCACAAGCTCTTTATGAAGCCGCGATTCCTGGCACTGTGGCCCACCGGCGGGTCACCTGCCGTGTTTCCTTGCATGTGGCGTGAGCCACCAGTGGATTATGCTCTATCCATCAGCCATTTCAGGCTGCTGATGGGTGGCAGGAGTGGCATTGAGGCTCATGCATTGTGCAAGTGATTTGAAGCTTCTGTGTCGTTTCAAAGCTGCATCTCATAATGGCAACTCCTGATGGCTGCTACGGGGAACTAAAAAATGACGGGCAGGCATACCCCCCAAAGATCTGTCCAAAAATCTGTGCACGAAACATTCTTGTTCAGCAATTCCTCCCTAATCTGTAGTGGGCAAAGCGCTGTTTTCTTCGCTTTTTTCCATCTGCCTCAAACGTGGTTGGCCCCTTTTCTTTGTAAGCTTTTCTTGTACGTGTGTGCGTGGACAAACTCACCCGGAGCTGTTGGAAAAGCTCATTAAGAGAAGGTGCAGTGCCAGGAAGCAGTATCCGCTCTCCAACAGCAAACTGAGAATGTGCCCTTTTGTTTCCATTGCCCAAGGCACCTGTTGAGACTGGCAGGCCGGCAGCACCGAGGGGCTGGATACAAGAGGTGCGCATGCGCAGATTGCTGCTGGAAAAAAGGTCCATTACCAGCGACTTAGCAGGGGCTGGTCTTGAGGACTCAAAATTTGTCAAAAAATCAATTTTCTGTATTAATTTTATTTGAAGTCTTTAGGTTCCAAAGAATGTACCTGCAAAATATTATAGCTGTACCATAAGTATTTCCAAAGCTGTCGCCATTGGAAGTTGGCTAAATGGCCATTTTCCCCTGTGTTTCCAAACTTCGTGCGTTGCTGTCTCAAAACCAATTTTTTTCCCACGTGGTTAACTGTCGGGTACAATATCTTGGGATGTACTGGTCAGATTTGTATCATTTTTGCTGCATTTGAAACCTTAAAAACTGCACAGTGCAATAAAATCATAAAAATATAGAATTTCTGTATGCTAGCACAATTTTTTATGCATTCCCTTTTACATAAGCATTGATAATTGATCATCCGGCATTTATTAAGCGTACAGCAATTGCAGAAACAATGATAAAATTACTGCTGTTGTATAGTTGCACTCCCTGGTCTTTCTACAGCACAAAGAAAGAAAAAGTATTCAATTTTATTGTAAGTAGGTAATTAAAAAATTGGGGGATCGCATGTACATACCACCGCTACCGAAAAACATGCACCCCGTACATAACCAAGAGCAGCGACAGGCCAGGGCCAAAGCCCTACACAAAAAATATGAAAAATCGGAGGACATGGTGTACGTAGACGCCGCTGATTACATTGCTCGCGACGCCATTGCCCTCGCAGTGGTCAATTTCCGTGGGGATTCAATTGCCTCATGCTCGGTCTGCACGACGGACACAGAGGTGGGTGAAGAGGCGGCCATCGCCCTGGGGATGACAGCTTCTCCAAAAATTAAATTCATTGTTAGTCACTCTAAGTCGGCTACTTTAAATTATTCGAGAGGGCGAATTTCACCCGAGGCGTCCCAAATCCTAAAATCTCGATCCCATGACGAGCGGAACGGGAAGATATACTTGATATGGGCACCGGCCCACTTTGGCCTGGCCGGAAACGAGTGTGCGCACGATGCGGCTCGAGGCTTTACCGACCGAGCTGGCGTCGACACTTCTGACCCGGACGCTCACTCGCTTCGCTGGACGGGAAGAGACAGGCTTGTGTCTTACAGGGAGCTGACTACTCATTACCGGCTTGAACGAGCCCGCTACCCCCCCGCTCATCCATCCCTCAGTAAAAGGCAATCTGTGGTTTGGCGGCTTCTTCAGACGAACTCGTACCCGGACCCCGTCGAGTATAGTCATTGTTATCCTGGACAGTTTTCAGATAAATGTCGGAGATGCAAGGAACGGGCCGATCTTGCACATATATTATGGGCATGTCCTCAGGCGACTGCTCAGCTCAGACCCGGCGAATCAAGTCTGGGCCGTCCAGTTGGACGAAGACGCTGCTAGGACCCAAGGGCTCCTGGCCGACGCCTAGGGTCGAGGTCTAGGTCTCCTCCACAAACTGGACAAATAAAAGTTATTTCTCTCTCTCAAATGGAATGACATAACATGTTGCACAACTCTGCACTTACACCACATAGATGAAAACTGACTACATATTTGTTCTCAGCATGTTAAAATACACCTAATGTGCAAATCTCAAGCACATTTGTTCTAAAATAACAAAAATGTCTTCAAGACCAGTGTCCCCTTTAACTCTTTCGTTTCGGCGGAAAAACGGCCGATTTTAGGTGCTTCCACAAAAACGGTTTTTTTCTCTTGAGCTACTGGACACACGTAGCCTTGCTATGCATGAAATTGTAGCTTATAGATTGCTCTTCTAAACACAAAGCAGCAGTTTTGTTAAAGGTACAATTACTTACAGTTTATTCATCAAGTAATCAGAAAAAAGCCCACAAGAAAAGTATACGAAAAACACAAATCGGCACTTTTACCGATACTAAAAATTATTTCAGCTATTTTAAGATATACAAATTGTTCCTACGTTCCTTGGCTATGATTCAATATATAAATCAACAGTGTACACCAAGTTTTGGATTTTTGAGGGCCCGTCAACCTAGCGCAACTGACGGCTGTGCCACGCCGCGAGGGCACTCAAGGGTGAGTGAGTCTCTGTAAAATGTGCATGCAAGTACCGTACTTACCCGATTCTAACGCGCACTTTTTGTCCGGAAAAATAGGTCAAAAAATTGCATGCGCGTTAGAATCAGATACGAAACCGAAACAGCGGAAATTTCTTCCCACCCATCGCCATCACCATGTCAAGATGGCGCTAAAGCTTTTAGCAACGATTTTTCGGACGCAGGAAGCATAGGCGCCTAGGCTTTTCTATCGGCGTTCACACAAATCGTCAAATCGTTCCACTTGCGTGCTTGATAACAGCAATGGCAGCAGCGGCTCTCACGCGTTCAAAACGAGCGGTCGGCTGAAGCGTGCGCCTCTGGAGAAGCTCGCGGGATGGGCGTGTGAGGCGTGGGCCGCGATCCCATCGACCATGGTTGAACGTTAGTTCAGAAGTGTGGCATCGCGCACGTGCCTGACGGCACCGAGGACGAGATGTGGTAAGCGCAGAGCGACGAGGAGAGAGATGAGTGAGATTACTTCGGGAAATAAATCACCCGTTTCTCTCGCATTCGTTTTTCTTGCTCACACAGTTCCATGTGCGTTACAATCGGAGGTGCAAGTTTTTTCGGTTTTTCGTCAGGAAAATCGGGTGCGCGTTAGAATCGGGGGGCCCGTTAGAATCGGGTAATTACGGTATACTCTTTTGTGTCCTCGCAAAAAATCCTTATCAGTTCGGTGGTAAAAAACAAGAAAAAAAATCGAGCGCTCTCGACAAGCGTCGCACCTGAACGCTGCAGCGCTAATCTGACACAAGCGCCAGGTTATCTTGAAGGTGATAGCGCGATATGGCGTGGTGCATTTGGCAAAATACCCTGGCCGTACGTTGTCGAGACCTGAAACACAAAATCAAAACCACAGTCGTCAGATAAGAAGCACGTTTTGTTTATAAATACACCGCGGAGTTACAACGAAATTACCTGCCAGCGCTTGTTGAAGTGCGAGGCACCTGAACCGGAGCTTCGTTGTCCTAACAAAAAATCTGAAGATCCCACATCATTGCTTGACCCCTCACTGCTGCTGGAATCAGAAAAATCGACAGCAGGAGCTGCCGAAGTGCTTGCTACAGCAGTCCGACTGTGCGGAGCGTGGCGCGAACCCAACGCCATTTTTCCTCCTCCTGCCCTCCCCCTTCGATTCAAATTTCTCTTGCTATGCCGCCACCACACGAGACACATAAATAAACAAAACCGAAATTGAAAGAGAAGTTGCCAATGAACACACCAGACGGCGATAGTTGTGTTTGGAGCGCGGGTTTCAGATTTTGCGGGAGATTTAAAATCATCGGACGCCGGCTTCCGATTGCCTATGTCACCGTCGTGAAAGAGTTAAGCCATGCATCGCCAGACGGGCTGCATAGTCTCAAGTTTTCAATTCAGGTTGCAATGGTTATTGCATTGTTATTGCAAAAGCACTATCAGCTTACCCCTGCTTGTTTAACAGTAAATTCGGGAAGCCTGTTTAATGAAGCCTATTTTGTATCTTTAGTTCAAACTCGCTTGCACAAATTTTGATGCAGAGCAGATGGAACCCGGACGTGTGATGCCCGTGAGGGCTTGTGTCACTTTTTCAGGTATGACGTCATCAAACAATACCCGCTGTTCGACATAGGGCATTGCTTGGCACGTTGTAAGGCTAACCGGGGTTTGACTGTATTTGGTACAATTGAACCCCACTGCAACGAACTCCGCTTCAACGAATTTCACTGTTGGTCAGCTAGCCATAGAAGTCAATGCAACAAAGTCCTCGCCACAACCAACCATTTTTCAGGCTTGTTTTGCTTCAACGAAACTTTTAGTCAGTGGAGCTGGGCTTGAAAATTTATTTAACGATGAAAGAAGTATCATGCCAGCCATCTGTAAAATTTTATACATCCACAATGCTTAGTTTCACTGAAAACATGCGCCCACACCACCACCCAGATGCCATTGTTTGGGGGGGATAATGATGTGGCTGGTAGACCCTCCACGAGGTGCAGGCCCGGTTTTCAAAGCTGAAGCTACAGCCAATCCGTATCCACGTATCCGTATCACGGGAATGTGCACTGCTGGCGCTGCACCGGGATGTATGTGTTGCAAGCAGCTATCATTGCAGTTTTTCTACCATTCTTCAAAGTCAAAAGCGAAAGTAATGTCTTCCTGTTTAGACTTGAACCTATATCATCCTAAAGGCAAGCGCCTGCTTTCCTTTCGAGCTGCTCCAGTGCCCAAGTGAGAGGGACTTCCTACAACCGAGCTGCCATCCGCTGTTAATCACCTCAGAAGATGTGCCTTGTTGCACTGCAGTAGGTTTTGTGACTGCGCTCTTTATTTTGGGGTAAAAAGACAAACAGTTTGATAACCACTGGTACATTTGTTGTCCAGATAACCACAACATAATTACTCATCACTACTTCTAAATATTTCATTATGCAGCCGGGTGCGCGATGCAGATAATACACGTGGACATTTTTTTTCCCCTTTTGTGGTGTGTTGGGGCAGATTTTGACACAATGAAATTCCACTTCAACGAAATTTTTGCACGTCCCGTCACTTTTGTTGTAGCAGGATTTGACTGTGTACAACTACGGTAGGTGTATGTCTAGGGATGTATCTAGTCAGATGCTACTCAAGGATAAGGGCACTTTGGAGTATGGCAGTTTTTATACCATTTTCTTTCGTTTTCTTTTTGTTCTTTGCTTGCTCTTGTAACTACTTTAACCCTTTGAGGGTCGAATTTTTTCGCCAAATGCGACCCACCCGGGTCGATTTTTATTATTGCTGATTTAAATTATTCGGATGAATCTATTTCAAGAAAAATTATCGTAATTTTTTAGGGGGGCCATAAAGTGACAAAAAAATCCTTTGTGTTGTTATATACATGTGGTTTATTCATGAGTAACACAAAAATTCTAAATAAAAACTAGAGTAACAAGCCGGCACCTTTTGAGTGAATCAAAATAAGAGACATCAGTTTCGCGGGCGCAAAAAGCGGGAAGTGCCCGGAGGACGATACCGAAACCAGCTGCTGCGCCCGCACACGCGGCCGGGTGCGCGAACGATGGACGGCACATCGCTCCTATAAAATAATAAAAAAAAAAAACGAGAAAAGAGCCTCATCAGTTTCGCAGGCACCCTTGGTCTGTGGCAGGCGCAAGAAGCGAAAGGCGCCCAGGTGCCCGTGCCCGGTGGGCGATACCCAGCGTGCCCCCTCGTTACCGGATGCGCAAGCAATAGCCGGCGACTCGCTGAAGTAAATCATAAAAAAAAAAAGAAGAGCCATCGGCGCAAGAAAATAGTTTGACGTATTTCTGCAGTGTGGCAGCACATGCCAAGCAAAAGAAGTTGGCGAAAAAGGCGCGCTTTTTAAATATACAAGCGATGACGTACATATACGTTATTAACCATTTTGAAGGTGTTTGCAGAGGACGTATATGTACGCCTGTGACCCTGAAAGGGTTAATATATGAAAGGGGCCATGCTGACAAAATACAAGTTTGTTTTGTTCGAAAGATTTTGTGTTTTGTAGTGCCCCCAGCACTTGTCCAGAAGCAAATGCTTTATTCACTGAGAAATTAATCAATTTAAGTTGAAATTTTGATTCTCCCGCGAAATCGTGTTTTCATGTCTGCAATGACATCTGAAGAGCAGGTTTTCAAGCTAAACCAAGTGTACTTCGGAGCCTTGTTCACTGTTAGTCAACCTAGATGGCACCACCATACCATGGAGGGCCGTTTTCTGCCTTTGCTTTGTTATTGACCGTATTTCTACCTGGCTTGTTTTTGTTGAGGTGGAAAATAATTGTTTCGTGAAACACGGGAGTTTGCTCGACAAATATGGTTACGTAAGGCACCGTTGCTTACGCCAATTGGCCAGTGTCGTTTGATACAACCCCAAAGCGCGGACTGCTGTGCAGCTATAACAAGCATAGTGCACGCAGTACCAACAGCAGCACACACTGGTGCCTTTATGTTTACGTGTACTTTCATAACTTGCATTGTTTACCCCACCGTTCTTAGTGCTATAAAATGAATATGCATTACATTTAAGCGAAAATAGCTCGTTCTGCAAGCTTATAAGCCTTGCCTAACTTGCGTGCTTTCTGGCCTTGGCCAATCACACAGCTGTGCATATTACGTCATAGGTGCGGGGAATGAACGTGTGTCGCATGGCCATTTTTTTTCTTCCTAATCATGTAGGTTATTTAGTGTAGTTTATGTTAAAAGTTGTGTTAGCAATCTTTTGAATGAACCAAACTTTTTTTTTGTCTGCATGGCCCCTTTAAAGTCCTACTAGTGGGGCTACTGCCATGAAATTGCAATGACCAATGTAGGAAATGGCGCTGTTCCCTCCTCTCTGCCTCCCCCCGCACCGCCGCCGCCGCCACCTTGTTTCCGCCATCGTTGGCAAGGGCCAAAAATGTTTTAGTATTATATATTTTTATGCTTGGTTTTCATCTTTTTTTTTTATTTTTCTGCACTGAACTTATTGTGGTGCTCCTTTCTTTATCCCAAGTCCACGGCACACTAGGACAATGCAGTTGTCTATTTATGCTTGCAATTGTACATTTGTTGCATTGTAAGTGAAGGTTGAATATAGTATTTGCGACTAGGTAGCTTCTCAAACACTAGCTTGACAGAACTATTCAGGTTGCCTCCATTTTATGCCTCATGCTCTGAACACAGTAGGGGTTCTTTTTTTTTCATAGCAGGGTCCCAGTGATAGGCCGAGATTCCTAATGCACTTTTTTGAGGTTCAGTTATCTGGTGTAGTATCGTGCATACATGCTGTGACTGCCAAAAAATGTGTGTGGGGTACTTTTGGTTACTGCATAACCATAGTTGATGTTACACGATTATTTGCTTTGCTGAATTGTGTGCATGAGCAAAGCTGTTTTGACTGCGGAAACTGGCACCCAAAGCTCCCACATTTTTCAGCTGAGTATGATCACGACACCGTAATTTTTAATTGGCTGAAGCAGGGAAGTGACTGAGTTATTTTTGCAAGGTCCAGGGCATTTATGTCACTCACATTAATTATTGGGCATAAATAGGCAAGTTTGTTTATTTGAACCATGGTTAGTAGAACTGCATTTTAGCACTGAAACAGAGCCAACAATTTAAAATGACCCAGGTTGCAATAGACATGGCTATACCTGCCTGTGCTGAATCGCCCTTGTACATTAGATGCTACTTTAGGGGAAAACCCCAAGGTAGAGTAAATTTCTGCAGGGGGAAATTTACATTTCAAGTAGATATCAAATTTTCCCCCGCAGCATGGACGCTGCACGGCTTTCAACAAAGCCTCTGTATGTGACATGGTCAAGCAGTTAAGAAGGAAAGCCTGGGGTAAACTGAAGCAAGATTTTTGAGCCTACCAATCTAAGAAATGTCTCTGCAGAGTGCGCATACCTTGCTTCGGTGCCCAATACTGAATACAGTCTAATCCCGCTACAACGAAATTGACGGCATGTGCAAAAAAATTCGTTGCAGCGAAAATTCGTTGAGGCGAAATCTGCCCCAACACAGCACGGAAGGGCAAGAAAAATAGCACGGTATATTTCCGCATTATTGGCAGCATAATACAATGTTTAGAAAAAAGAGTGACGCGCAGTAACGTCGTGTTTAGTCAGACAACAAACATACCAATGGTTATCTGTTTTTTTACCAGCACGCATCTGTTTTTTTACCAGATACTGAGAAGGGGAGAGGTGAAGAAATGAAGAAATGCAGGCGCAGAGCGTATTGCTGAGGACAAGGCGTTTTTACCGAGCTGATTACTTGCAGGTAGCTGCTACGCTGTTGGAAGCCCCCCTCTTGCTTGTGGCAGGAACTGCGCCGTTGTCTTAATTATCCCCTGACTAGGCACGGCAGCAACTGACGACCTTGGCAAACAAGCCGCGCACTCTTGCATTTATCGTGACCACCAGCTCGTGACTAAGATAGGATGACGCGGGTTCAAGACTAAACACGAAAACGTTATTTTTGCTCTTGACTTTGAAGAATTGTAGCAGGAAAACTGCAAGGGCAGCTGCTTACAACATATGCATGACGGCGCTGCGCCAGCAGCCATGCCAGCAGCAGAGCGCATTCGCGCGATTTCAACTGGATACGGATTGGCTATAGCTCCGGCTTGGCGAACCTGGCTTTCGCCTCGTGTAAAGACGGCCCGCCGCATCGTTATCACCATCACACAATGGCGTCCACCTATGTGGGTTTTTTTTTTTTTTTTTTTGGTTGTTTTTGGTGGCAGTGTGGGCGCACCGCGCATGTTTTCAATGAAACTGAGTGTCCTGAATGTATAAAATGTTACAAATAGCTGGCGCTATGCTTATTTTATTGTAAAATAATTGTTCAAACCCAGCCCAAATCATCAAAAATTTCGTTGAAGCGAAAGCAAGCCAGACAAATGGTTTGTTGTGGCGAGGACTTTGTTGCATTGACTTCTATGGCTAGCTGACGGGGACTTCGAAATATTTCGTTGAAGCGGACTTCGTTGTAGCGGGATTAGGCTGTACCCACACAGCACAGAATTTGTCATAATTGTTTCACGACTTCTTTAGCGAAAGCACCCGAGGTTTGTTTTTTCGGACTCCTGCAGTGGCATGCCTACAGCCTTAATTGGTTGATGAGTGGTTAGTCACTTTGAATTAACATTGGTTATGTAGTTGAACCCGTTCTTCCCCCGCTCCTTGTCACTGTGTTTGCATGTTGGCACTGTGTTGGCCTATGGGTGAGTGGTGACCTGTGCAGGAGCTGACACGCATTCTTCTGACTGCGCTGCAGGCCTCGTGCGAACCTGGTTCGAGATGAGCCAGCTCCTAGCGCTCCGGGAGAGATGCTGGTGGCGCGCATGGCTCTGGAGCAGGGGGCCCAAAGCCTTCTGGGCCCAGGCCCGGTTCCGCCGGAAGCCTCTGTGGCGTACATTCAGCTGAGGGACGAACGGAACCGGCTGCGAGCTCAGCTGGACACCATGGAGGCTCGCATCAAGGTCGGCTGCAACGCATTTGCTCTCGTAGCCCCAAGACGTGTATGTCGGGATGAAGGTTGTGTAGACAGACAGGCGGACAAAAAATTTTTTCCCTGTGGCCTCGAAGCTTCCTCATTCGAAGGAGCTTTTGCTCACCTTATTGATGAAGGTGGCCAGGGCTTGGAGAGAAGTGGAGAAATTTGGAATTTGTCTCCCCTTGCTGGTGCGGTTAGGGTGTTTGTTCGTGTTTGATGTATTGCTTTTTGTTTGGCTCTGGGGAGGCGCTTGTGAGGTCTTGTTAGTTTATGAGCTGCGTCGGAGCCGGGATGACTAACATGGATAGGCAACCTGTGGTAGGGGGGCGTTATCACATATTCTGCCCTCGGTGCGTCCACATGGCCATCTGTCACCTATACCTACAAAAAGAAAAAAAATTAATTCACTTCTGATAAATTCGGTTTGGTGGGGGGGAAAAAAGCATTGGTCGCCACCTCACCCTGGGAAAGTGGATGTCTAGCAAAGCTGTCGTAGAGCACTTCAAATGGTGATGGAGGAGCGTATGAAATGTTTCTCGCCGCCTCAGCGTGCTTGGCTAGTGTCCCTAGATAAGAGTGCTGGCACTCTTTTCTCCTATTCCGTGTTGCCGCCATGATCATTTTTCAGATCGCATTATGTGACATTTGTTTACGCTTGGACGGTTCATGGGTACCGCCATTTTTATGCGTTTTAGTCGGTCAACTCTGGTAGTCTTAGCTTGTCCTCCCTGCTCTGCGGCGGCACGCGACTGATGTCGTTCCGAATGCGAATCACAGATAACGCGTGTAACCGCATTTTAGCAGCAGAAGTGTGTCCAAAGATGCCGTTTTGCTGCATCTTCGGTAGTGTTTTTAATAAATGACCCAGTCGAAGTTCACGGCGAGGCCGTAGATGCGACAATCTCGCAACACTGATGAACGCCAAAATGTCCGCTGTCGCAGACATGCGTGCCTCAGTGGGTACTCTAATACCTTATTTACTGACACTACGCTCAGTTTTTCTGGAGGCAAATGCTGGGCCTTGCCTTTCCTGTCACATGCGCTTGGCATCCTGGGCAAGAACTGCTCTATTTAGGGACACCAGTCCTCCTAGCCCACGAATTTGAGGCTCCCATCGAGCCGACAAAGGTAAAACTAGATACAACGCAACCCCACGGCAGTGATTGAACACCCGCTTTCCTCACCCGCACAATCCCAGTTTCTTCCTCTCCCTCTCTCTGCTCATCAGTCTTTCAAAGCCGTGTTGTCACTCCATTCCTTTTTCTCGCCTGCTTTCCGTATCCGCCTGGTACTATCGTTCGTTTTGCTTGGCCTTGGCAGTTTTACACTCTCGCCTTTTCCCCTCTAAATTTGCTTGGCTCCGTGGCCTTCCCAGCTTTCTTGCTCACGCGAGGCACGGGGCTGGCAGGCTATAAATAGGGCCCGAAAACATAGGGGTCGCGTGGCGCATGGCACATGAATCAGGGGCTTGCGCAGACGCCATAGAGAGGAGGGGGGCACAAAATGGGCGTTTTCTTTTTATAAACTTGGGATTTTAGCTGTTTGCGAATTACATGAGAACGCACTAAGTATAACAGTTTAAATAAGTTCTGAGCCCACCTATTGCGCGAGACTGTCTGCTGGGCCTGCAACTATCGCCCACGGCGAGAAATGTTCCGTTTGCCCGCTCAAGCCACAAAGACCCAGACTCTGGTACCTGTCCTTACGGTTGCGGGAAAAATGGCTCCCTGGCGACTGGGCCTGACTGAATCTAAGCAGAGAGTAGGCCCATTGGACCACAGACGTCCATCGAACATCCGTTGGACATCCGGTGTCGGGACATATGGATGTCCGTCAGACAACCGCAGAAGGTTGGCGGACGTTTTACAGACGTCCGTGGGATGGTCCGTTGCAAAGGAATTGCTCATCCTACGAACGTCCGACAGACGCCCGAGCCGTACATTCAGACATCCAGCGGATATTCATAATTGGACATTTCCAGACAGAAATGTTCAGGGGACGTTCAGGGGACGTCCAGGGGATAACAAAATTCGGATTTTGGATGCCCGCCGGACGTCCAATTCTAATCCTAAATTTTTCTAATCAGGGAGAACCTGTACTTGCTGTAAACCTCAGTGCTCTTTTGATAACACACTTTGAAGCACTAGTCCAGCTTTAATACTTCATACAAAATCCCCTTCTGTAGCTTGTTTTGGCACTACCCTAATTATAAATGCTGGCACCATGCACTCTGTGGACAGACGACTCCACACCCTATTTATATTTTTCTTGCCATGAGTGCGAACATTGATGTTACAGAAGCATAAGCTGTGGCCCACTTACCTTGTGAAACTTGTTTACATTTACAGCTGCAGCAAAATGACGTTTGTCTTAAATACCCAAAACACGCGACATAGGTGACACCCATCACCTATGTCCCGTGTGAGAATTTCACAGCCTACCCCATCTGCTCCCATCAAGCATGTTGGCACTGACTTGTCTGGCCTTAGCTTTGCTTGATATCTTTTAGACCGGTTGGATGGAAGTTGTTCTTGCGTTTACCGTCTACACTGGTCAACTGGTTTGCTTCGCCCACTGTTTGGTGTTATGTGCAGGTTCTGGAGCACGAAGCGGCTGTTGCAAGGGAGGCTGCTCAGTCCAGTGGTTCTTTCCCGAATGTGAGTACAGTCTAGTGCACTTATAACAATATCCAAGTGCCAAGGAAATCCCATCGCTATGACCTATAATTGTTATAAGCGGGTTGCGAAATAAAAAGACAAAACAGGGCTTAAAGTTTATTTGCATGCAAGCAAGGTCGTACTACAACTTATTTGCAGAAAAGAGGCCATGGTCGATCAGCGTTGTTTTCTGCACGCAAAGCTGGTGCACACCTTTTTGAAGAGCATCTATGAGTGCTTCACGTAGCTGAGCAGAGGTTCTTGGCAGGAACGAAGACCCTGAGGGACTGTCGTGCCTTGGGCCTCCTGCGAAGATGCTATCCGAGTAGGCTGCGCAACCACGTCAGTTGTCACTAGCACCGCTGTCCGCAACACGTATCCGCGCAACGATCGCCTCTTCAGAGAGGCACTCGGACGTTTCCAAAACATTGGCCCTGACGTCCCTTCCGTGGAAAAACGGAGACAGTTGAAGCAGCACCCAGTCAAATTCAAAATGGCGCGCACATGACACATGTGAACGCGCAAGTGAGCGAGCGGGCGCACGGACAAGGCCAATGCGGCAGCAGCGGGAGGGAGTTCGGAAGGAAAACTTCTCTCCTCCGCCACTTCCTCATAAGTGGCGCAGTCGACTCGTTTTCTGGGGGCTGGATGGGATGCCAGACACATGGCGGTGGGTGCCGTCGGCGCGGAGAGCGGGCGCCAACTTTCATTTTCGGTGCACGCTGTAACCGGATTCAGTCGTTATACAGTCTAATCTCGTTATAACAAAGTAGTATTAAGGGTTTCAACAGTAGAGGTAAAAATTGGCTATAACAAATAATCTCCCTCGTGAAAAAATACTTGATACAAAAATGCATTTTTTTAGGCTTCGAACCCACTATAAACAAGTAAGCCTTACCTTTCTCCTTGTTGCATTTTCAGCTCAATGAAGCAGAACATGAATATGTGAAATTACAACAGAACATAGTTCACTTGACAAAACAGGTTGAGGTCTGCGTCCTTACTTATTTACTTATTTGATAAAGGATGTTATCTTCGTCTGGTGGCTACTCACAGCACTGAGCGGGATGAAGTTTCCACAGTGTCCACGAGCAAAAGGGCCTTTATACTTCTGCAGTTTCGGAAGACGGGGTTTTTTTTCCGTGTAGCTTTTAAGACTCTTGGTCAAATATTTCTTTGTTATATCCAATATTGCACGCTGCTCTCATGGTTTGTTTCATAAAAAAGAATAAGTGTCATTGATATAAAGCATGACCAACCAAAGTTTGTATTTACTTCGCTATAGCCAATAGTTCGCTATATCAGTATTCACTATAACGAGGTTCAATTGTATCTGATATCTTGGCACTGGAGCATTGTAATAAGTGGTCTATTTTACGATAGAACGCATACAAAAGTGGACAGTGCTATAGTTCATTGTTATATCCAATATATTGTTACAAACGATATCGTTATAAGTGGACTCAACTGTAATATTTTTGTCATGGTGACTTGCTAGTTCCAACTTATTTTGGAGCATAAATGTAGTGAGTAGTGTGAGATTGTCTTCTGTTTCCCTCCAGCCTTGCAGAAACCTCTCACATGTTCAGTTCAGAAGTGGGTGAATATTCCCTCAAATATGTGCCCCCTTTTCATGTCAAACTAGCATAGCTCAGATTTCCAGCTTCCTCTGGTTGATGCAACAAGTGGTAGGGACTGTGTTGTTGCTGTCCCCAGTGCCGCTGTAAAAATGCAGTTGAAGGCATCGAGAGATGCATATAAAGGTCGAGCAAGTGGTCCTGCACTGTGCGTTGTATGTGTGGCAGCTCGATTGGCACGCAAGAAACTCTTGAGAAGAGGTTTGCTGTAATGAACCCTTTCCCTAGAAGAGCAAATTCTTGCTAACTTTTATTTAATCAGAAATTCTGCGGTTAATTTTTTTGCATTGGAAATTTCCTGACTTCATCAAGGAAAGGAGGGCACCTTCAGAAGCATGTTCGAAAGGCTGAAACCAATTTTGTGGATGCAAAATATTCCAAAATTGGCGCTTTCGCCCGAGCAAATTTATGTCAGTGTCTTACGGCAGTGTCTTCTGCTTATTACAGCAGGTTACAGATATGTTTTCCCTTGTGCTCAAGAAGCTATATATAAAGTTTTTATCAAAATTAAATGTCAACTGGATATGTCTGTTTCATCTCTAGTGAAAACACCCAGTTCATGTAGGCTACACAAGATTGCAATTCTTCTCATCTTCCATGCGGGTATTCCAGTGTGTTGTCACAGCTGGCGTTGCCAAATTGGCAAGGAGCAATGGTGTTAGGAAGGGGGGGAGGGATGTGGGCAAATCAGCGGGATCGCCTGCAAGTTCTAGACTTCAACCTAAGGGAGCAATTAAGCGAGTTTTATACCGTATTTACTCGCGTAATCCTCGCACTCGCGTAATCCTCGCACCCCTAATGTGAGCCACCAAAACTTGAATTTTTTGGTTCCTCGCATAATCCTCGCACCCCCAACTTTGCAGCGGCGAAAGTTGCCTGCTCGCGAAACCCGCATGGTGCACGCGCTCTCCAACGTGCGCCCTCCCCCGCCGCCTCTCGGTTCGGCGGAGAGCGCTGTGTATCCAAGGCCATCCAGGCGCCCTAACAACATGGCTACTCCCTAACAGGTGCCCTAACACGCTACTCACACACACGGAATAAAAAATTACGCATCGGAAAGAATGTTTTGACACTGTCCTTGAGCCGGTTTTGCGTGCGCGCAACTAGACGATGTTCGCGCAGCCCGCTGTCGTGTCGTCGTGTCGCCGTCGTGGTCCCGTCGTTGAGCGGCAGCAGTCAGTGAGTCACTCGCGTCAGTGGTGGATAGCTCGCTGCCATTTTGATAACTTTTTGATCTCTGTTTTGTGCTTGGTGCTGCTTCGCCATGGGGAAGAACGCCAGCTACACTGCCGCTTTCGAATTAAAAGCGATAGAGTACGCGATCGAACACGGCAACCGCGCCGCAGTCAGGCACTTCGGCGTCACCGACTTCAACGTGCGTTACTGTCGAGCTTCACAAGTGGGGCACGCACATGATGACGACGAGATAGGGCGCGCGCCAGAAAGCAAAGGCGGCAATTTCATGATCGCTGATCGACGGGATACTGTTTACGTTGTAAATTATAAAATAAAAAGAAATAGCTGCTGTTGGCAACACTGAGCTTACATATACAAAAAACGACCGCTACATTTAGCGGGATTGGCAGAAGGCAAATTGGCAACACTGTGCGCCGTATTTTTTTCCCCCGCATAATTCTCGCACCCCTAACTTCGCATTGACTTTTCCGAAAAAAAAGTGCGAGGATTATGCGAGTAAATACGGTAATCACTTGAGTGTTTTAGTAAGTCTTGTTACAGGATTTCGCAACTTTCAGCCGTGCTTTGCTATTGACAGCGATTGCCAATAGTGCTGTGTGCCCTTAGCATCGCAAAGGTTTTCTTAAAAGAAAAGCACTTGCTTTACATGACGGTTTCATTTTGACACAGATGGGCGAGATTTTGGCCCTCCTGGCAGAGTCCCAGCGTCAACGGGAGCAGTTTTCAACCGACGGGGTGAATGCGGATGCAGTTGAGATGGCTGTTTGGATGATCAAGGAGCGCAGAGGAGACCAGGTCCGGCCATCAAGAAAAGTCGAGGATGCCATAAACCGCTACCAACAGGCGCAAAGTGCCATCATTGCCTGCCGGGATGAGGTGAAGGAACAGGTCTGTTAGGGGCATTACTGCATTTGTGTTCATGGCGAAGACGTTTTAGAGGCAGCTTTAGAAACTGTTTTGTTTGCTTTGGTATGGGGGGCGTGGTGTTCAAAATCATTTTCCTTATTTCTGTGTGGATTTAGATGAAAATTGGCGCAGTAACTGGAAATGCTTCTGTGGTACCACCATAAATTTATTTATATAGAATCTTGTTCTGTTCTACTTCTACCAATTTTGAGTGGCTTACAAAACATAATACAAAAAACTTCTTCAAAGTGTGTTGCATTCCCAAAGGAATGAATGAAGTCATGACATTCTTAGATTTTTATTTACAGGATAATTTTTTTAGTTTTTTTTTTGTAGTGGTGACTGTGCAACAGTCGTGCAGACTGAAAGTCTAGTTGAAAAAAACATTCACAAAAAGGAATACCGCATTTATTCGATTATAAGATGAGGGGATGTTGAAGGACCCAAGAAAAGAAAAAAGTTTGCGCATTAAAAAGTGAGAGAACCAGCTAGAAAATTTATTTAAATTACCACCTTCAAAAAGGTACAAGAGGCAACTGTATAAGTGCATATTGGTGCTTGCAGCGATCCTACAATCACTAGTTATGATCTTATGATACATCGATGGTTTCCTTGCTGCTGTCACGTTCCAAAAATTCATTGTCATTGGTGCCGCCCAACAAGTTTGAAATGCAGCATGCAGCGCGCCGATATACTTTCCCAAACAGCACTGATGCTGGGAGGGGATGTCCACTTGCTTCTATCATGTTACTTTGAAAGTACGGCGTGGCTAGAACCCTTTCGAACGTCCGTTGTCGGCGGCGGCGTCTGACTCATTGCCACCTGCTTTGAAAGAGGGCTTTTGTTTGCATGTGACTCTGGCTTCCGTTGAAACCCCTCCTTTACCCCCTCTCTCCAGCACAGCGTGCGCAGACTCCTACAACGAGACCGGTGGAGGGAGTTCTTGTGTGTTTGTACATTTTTTGTCGTGGACTGTTTGCACTTTTGTGTATAAATTCTCGCCCTTCAGCGAGCCGAGTTCGCGTTGCGGGCTGGACTGAGAGCCTTGCTCTGCCCATTCGGCTGCCATGATGTAAGCACGCGGCAGGCTGCTGTTCCCCTATCATGGCTTCTCTTGTATTGCCATGCATTAAACCAGTTAAGCTTTGCTCTTGGCTCCTTGTCGTTCAGAACAGAGGCAGCTCTCCTGCTCGCCTTTCGTCCACCATGCTACCACTACATGACGGTATTGATGGAGGTCGGTTCTTGGACGCCTTTGCCAATGTAACAATAGCTAGCCCTAGAGCTAGCACACGCCACAGGCCAAGATGACCGCATGTACGCGTGAAAGGTCAATTCGCAAGACAATTTGGTGTCAGATTTGAATCTGCGGTTTCCCTCAGTTCAACTGTTGCATCGAGGGGGAAAAGTGGAGGGACAGAGGGAAGAGGCATTGTGCAGGTGGGAGGTTCGCTCTGGGGTGAGGAGAAGCCTTGTGGGGGAGTGAAAAAGTTTAGGGTTACGTGTTCTCGGTGCACTGGATCTGGGAGCTTCCTTGGTGGCCGCACTGTGCGTTTCCAATGGGCATAATGACACTGGGTCCCGCAAAAATATATTTACATTTTTCAAGCGAGGGAGGGCAGAACTTTGCAAGCGCAAATGTCTTACCTGAGTCTCCATGTCGTATGCAGGACAAACTGCAAGCTCTGATGGATGCGCGAGACGCTGCCTGCGAGAATCTTCTCCAGGAGCTGCAGACCTTCCAGGATAGTCCGGACACCGCTGGCTCCGTAAATGGACTGGAACACTTGCAAGTGAGTTGCAGTCGAACCCTGCAATAACCAATCCGCCGGGGAAAGCCGGAAAATTTGCTTTTGTGGGCGAGAATGAAAAAGCGATGCGAAAATCGCCCGCAAACCAAAAACTGATTTCCGAAGGTTGGTTATATTACTTTGCGAGGCTTATTTTGCAGCAACTTCACAGCTCAGCTCTTGCACTACAAGTGCTTCATTGTTAGTCTTGCGCGCCAAAGAATGAACAAATCATTTTATATTCATCCAAAAGATCCCGCGGGTTCGCCTTCTCTGCACGTTTTTCTCCCCGGTCCTCGGCACGGAGTATGTTCGAGCATACAGGCAAAGTCCAGCTTCTTCTGTTGACGAACTTTGCCAGCCAGTGGCACCTGCTGTCCACAAAATGCTGTCCACAATGCTGTCCAAGATTAAAAAGGGGCGTCCTTGTTTTTCAAAATGGCATTCCAAACCCGTCGGCGCCATCCTCCCTTCTTCCACTTGGGCCACTGACTGGCGATGATGGCTGCCTTATCTTGTAGCAGTAAAAACATCTGCTCTTGGTTGAGAGCCAATGTGCTGATTACCGCACACGCAACGAACACGCACACTGTTCTGAGTGGGCTAGCCCAAGCCAAAGCCGTGCCGTGAGTCACCATGTGTGGCCGGGCCCCCTGGTGGTGTCACTTTGAGGCTGCCTTTACATCTGCACGGTTCTTTTATGTAAAACAAAATATGGCGGCGGCCATGCAAGTGCCTTGCGGCAGAAGTTTCCCAAACCAAGTATATGCATTTGAGCATGTTTTGAACACTGTTAGCCTCAAATGGGTAGATGAATTGTCAATCGGTCTTGCAGAGAATTTTGTTAACGTGGGATCGCTTTCCAAAAACAATTCGTTGCCCCAACAAATGAAATACAGTTAAACCTCGATGTAACGAAGTCGGTAAAATTCGTAATTTACTTCGTTACATTGAAATTTCGCTACATTGAAATTCGCGGTTTCAATGAAGTGTTCATCCCGTGAAGCATTTCCTGCAAAAGAAAACGTGGCGCGCATACACGGCTGGCGCATTGTTTCTGTTTCTATCGGTGCTTAATCGTCTACGCGGGCATTAGAGTGAACCGCATGGAGCGTTTCCTCCCCTCAAAAACGCGCCCCGCAAGCCACAGGCGCGCTGACGCAGCCGCGGAGACAACCCGCGCGATGTACCTCCAGCGAGCGCTTCCGCTCGCTGAAACGCAACTCGAGGGTCAAACGAGAGGGGCATGCGAGAAAAAAAAAAAAAAAAAAAAAAGCGGATAACGTGGGCGAAATTTTCACTGTAAAGCGTCTTACGCTCCGCTTATGAAAGCGCCAATCGAATATCCTCGGCATCCCCGAGCGCTTCGAAGCTCCCGCCATAGGGTGCGCGCCTCCCCAATCGCAGACGCGGGTGTAAAAAAAAAACGCGCGCACAAGGCTCATAAAGCTTCACAAACGCTTGATGGAACGATGAAACCCAACGAGCATGAGCGAACTCGAACGAAGGGCAAAGCGGCGGCATGCGGCGGCGGCGGCCCCGCAAGAGGCGATTAGGCTTACCACGCGGAGGATGTTTGGTGGGCGCTTTCGTAAGAGGCGCGCATGACGTTTTACTATGGTTTTACTGTGAAAATTTCGCCCACGTTATAAGCTTTTTTTTTTTCTCGCGTGCCCCTCTCGTTTTCCCATTGAGTTGCGTTTCAGCGAGCGGTTATAAGCCGTCGCTGCAGCTACCCCACATCGCGCGGGTGGTCTCCGCGACTGTGTCAGCGTGCATATGGCTTGCGGGGCGCGTTTTTGCGGTGAGAAAACGCCCCATGCCGTTCACGCTGATGCCCGCGTAGACGATTAGGCTCCGACAGAAACAGTGCGCCACCCGTGTATGCACGCCACACAGTTTTTAAGCAAGGGGCTCGCTCAGACTCCGCGGCTCGCTGCATCCGCGGCATCGGGCGGCCCGTGTTGCCGTTTGCGTTTTATTGAGATCCCATTTCGGAGCTTGCGTCTCCCAAAATATACCTCTACAACTTAAATTTCGTGCCTAGTTCTCCGTGAAACTTCGTTACATTGAAATTTCGGCAAACGGGACTTCGTTACACAGAGGGTGAAAATACATGGTGTGCATACACTTGAAGTTACGAAAAATTCCGTGGTTCGTTACATCGAGGGTTTCGTTACATTGAAGTTCGTTACATCGAGGTTTAACTGTACGTGGGCTTCTATGGACATTTGCTGGAGATCGGAAAATATTTTTTTAAAGATGCCACAGCCACAGCAACGTACACTTGATGCTGACACCCAATCTTCTCCTCGGCAGCATTGTCAGCTTGTTCACTGCACGTAGTCCAGTGAGGGTCCTGATAGGCATCACACCTACACTCAGCTACTGTGGCCCAATCGCCGTCGGTGGTCTCCTGCTGCATTTGCAGGCAGTTAGCCTATTTTTCCTTAGGAGTAGGCTTCACAGTGCAACACGCAATGTGGGAAAGCTAGCGGACAAAGACAAAGCTTACACCGATCTTCCGTGTCACTGAACGACTGCGCACATTGCGCGAATTCACTCGTGTAGTAATGAACATTACTGCGTAAAAATAGTGAATTCAGTATAGAAAACATCGGCAAAAAACAGGGAAATCAACTAAAAACATGCATTCTTGGGGATTTGAAGTTGCGACTTACGAAACAACAAACCTAGCGCTCCAAACCACTCGGCCACGAGCCAGCCCTGTCAGTGTTGGTTAAGTCGACTAAACACAAGCGCATTGCTGGGAAGACATTTTTACAGGCGAAAATGTACGTCATATTACCGTATTTACTCGATTCTAAGCACCCCCTTTTTTATTCCACAATCATGATGCCCAAAGTGAGCGGGTGTTTAGATTCGAAAAACCTGTTTCATTTAGCCACATTTGTTGTAACATCATATTTTTGTATTATTTTACTGCATGCTATGCAAATCCACTAGCATGTATACTGTCACGAGCCATCTACTGCCCATACACCTGTACAGGGCGAGAGCCTGTCAAACTCTCCACAGCAGCTTTTTCTTTGCCCCGTCATGTCTTGTAAAGAACACGAAATAAACTTATATTCTAGTTTAAGGGGCGGAAGCGGGTCTTAGAATGGCCAACAATCGCGGAAAAACGTGTTTTGAGAAAAACACATTTTTGAAGCCTTTGTAACTTCAAGAACCTACTCTAAAAATTTCACCGCTGAATTCGATCGAAAAGTGTCCAAAAAGTCAACATGACGGTGACCCCAAATTGTCGAAAATCAGGAAAGAAATGCGCGAAGGAGGCGACTGGCGGCAGTCATCTTACGCATTTTGAAGGTCGTTTCTTTGTGCGTATTTTGCGATATCTCAAAATGGCGTAGCATGGCGAGGGCCCTCGCTCTTGCCGTTTTTTGAAAGGTCGTTTATGAGCCCCTGATTGGCCAGACCGCGCGCGCGCGAGACGAACCCCTTGTATTGCGTCTCTGATTGGGCCGCTGCGAACCCGGCGCCTTTTGCGTTTGTATTTTTGTTTTTCTCTCCTCGCGTTCGCCTCCACGGTAGTTTATCTCATCGTGTCTTTTTCTCTCTGCTGCTGCAATTTGGTGCAACGTGTTCTTTTTCGTGCTACAATGCCGGGAAATGTTCGCATAAAAAAAAAACTATAGGCTCCGGAACGATCGCCGGGTGGCGCTGCACTCTCCCCGGAGGGGGAGTATGCCGGGGCGGCGGCCTATTCGGCACGTGCTTTTTTCGCTGCGCGCGTGCTGCATTTCTCGCGCTAGGAAGAGGGCTGGGTAAAATTTTCTTTCGACTTATGAAAGCATACACATTAGCACGTGTCCAGCAAGTTCGGTTTGCACGTAGAGTAGCTACTGGGTCCATTTTTGCCGGTGCTTGTCTTGTCGTCTGCTAGAGACGCGTCGTCTGCTACGTGCCAGTCTAACGGGCGAGCGCCCCGGTGGTTTCACGGGATAAAGAGTGCTCTTGTAGGCGACCATTGGTTGGTCTTACCACCTCAGTCATCGCGAAACGACTGCGCCTGGTGAATGGCTTTTCAGCGCCCTAAGCAGACGCCCCTCGGCCCGCTCCTCCGCGTCTGGCAAGTGCACGCGCAGCTCGCGCTGTCTCCCGCACCGCCTGAGGCATCCAGCCTCCTACTCACGAATGCGACAAAGAGACCGCCGGCTGCGCGAGCCACTTAAGCCAGCACGTACAAAGAGCAGCGGGAACATTCCTCACTAGCCCGAAACGAAAAGATGAAACTGAAAGCGAAAAAAAAACACCCCATATTGTTGCTTGGTCAGCTGCCATGACAGTAACAAGGTGAAAGAAGAGGATCCATTCGTTAAATTCTGCATATTCCCGCGAAAGCGCACCAAAAGGATAGACGGTAAGCATGGATCACTGCAGTTCGAAAGGTGAAATAAGTTGACACATTTTTGTTTGTATCTGTGTGCTTTCAGTTTACATTACCCGGCTTTGAAAATGCGAACTAGTGTTCTAACGAGTCCTCCCCTCTACACTTTTTTTAATGCATGCTGCCAATGATTGTTTTCCGCTATAATAAATGAACTTCGGAGTTGTTTAGCTGGTGCCGTTCGATATCGTCCATATATAACACAATAGGCTGGCATTTTGCATGGGTAAAAAAAAAATAGTTTCTAGCGATTTACCTGGCTGTAGTAGCTCTGGTCCATCTTGTCGTTGTGACTTGTGTTCTGGACAGGATTGCTGCGTTGTTTGCTTTTTTCCCACATTTAGAAATACTGGTAATTAAAAGAGGTATACACCACTGTGTATTATAGTAATTAAAAGTTATACGTCACAAGCTGTTCTGTTGTTTCCGCGAACTGTCACGCTAACCCATACTTGTACTCCAAGCGGGTGACAAACATTGCGAACAAAAATTTCTTCAAGGACAAGTAAAATGGAAATGCGGCGCTGTCAGCGCACCCCTTAATTAGCGTGTGCCTTTCTAGTGCGTTTTTATAAGATGCAGCTGATTGTTTCAAGAGTAAGAAATAACCTATTAACCATAATCAATCACGTTTATCTTACATTTCTTGCAAGCGTCAGTGTTTCTGCAGTCCAGAAAGTCCGGATGTCAGAAGCGCGAGCACGCGAAGGGAGTAACAAACAAGAGAAAAGTACGCTGTGACCAGCTGAACAGCTGTCGCCTTGCAGAAGAAAAGAGCAACCGACGACCGCCGAACAACGCGTTTCTCCCCTTAAAATCGTCGGGGCAGTCTGCCGGTCGAGCGGCGGGAAGCAGGCGGCGCATCTGTAGCAGACGACAAGACAAACCTCGACAAAAATGAATTCAGTAACTACTCTACGTTTAAACCAAACTTGCTGGACACGTGCTAATGTGTATGCTTTCATAAGTCGAAAGAAAATTTTACCCAGCCCTCTTCCTAGCGCGAGAAATGCAGCACGCGTGTAGCGAAAAAAGCACGTGCCGAATAGGCCGCCACGCCGGCGTACTCCCCCTCCGGGGAGAGGGCAGCGCTTCCCTCGCCCGGCAAACTTTAGGTTCGCCTCCCTATGCGTCAAGCGGACGGGAAGCGGCGGAAACGCGCGTGGAACGTGGGGACGACATCGCTTGTTGCGTCTGAGACAGAAGATTTTTCAGAATCTCCGGCTGTGGCAAGTTGCAGTGCTTCAGGCGTCAGCGAACCGTCATCCGGCTCCTCGAGTGCTAATCAGGGCCGCATCGACACCATGTATTACACCGCTGGTGAATCTGCCGAGCGTGCTAAACATGCGGCGGATGTGAAGAAGCGTTTAGCGTCGCAGTCGGCAACAGAGCGCAAGTTCAAACTTTTGAACCGAGAACCAGCAAGCGAAAGCTCGGAAAGTGGCACGGAATTTGTCATCGTGAACTTGGACGTGATAAATTCATGATAATCATTGCATTCGTATTGAGATGCTATTTGTACAACTCTACTGTTGATCACAAAATTGCAATATCCAGCTACGGCCCTGCAGTTTTTAGTTTTGAGGGATCCCTCTCCCCCTTATGGGGTGTTTTTTTATCTTGCAGTTGAGTTATGATGATAAGACTGGTATCATTGCATTCGTATTGAATTGCTCTAGCAGGTGATGCTATTTGTACAACCCTAGCATTGGTTAGAAAATTGCAATTCACCTACATCTTTGCTTTAGTTTTGAAAAGCATAACGGAATAATGTCACTTTTTCATTGGCTGCTGTGCTTTAGCATTACAGGTAGCAGAAGAGACTGCAGTATGTGATGTGTGGGCTTGTATGTAGTTTTCAGAGGCATTGGAATAAACTGGGAAATAGTAAAATCTACTTTTTCTCAGCCGTTTTCAGAGATTATGCTTGGCTTTACGCTGAATGTCTTGCGCTTATTTTTGTGGTACAGGCACATACTTAGTGTGCTTTTCTTCGTGAAGAACTGAGCTACACAGTGATGCCATTTTCGTTATTGTAGCTGTGCTGTAACAAAAGTTGCCATGATCAAATTGCAAAATACGAATTTGCAAAAATACGATATATATCAAAATATCTAGCACCAGATGCGTACATGATGTGGCTGAAGGGAGAGGGTGTGCCGAATTGAATAGGAGGGTGTGGTTTTTTTTGGTCATGCACTCAAAGGGGGGGGGGGGGGGGGTTAACCTGTAAAAGTTCCTCTTTAAAAAGAGAGGGGGCAGCACTGTCAAATGGGTGCAGTATCTTTGAACAAGGTATTGCCCTCGTGGGGTTATCGGCAACTTAGGGAATTCGTGCTTCAATTGGGGAAGATTAGCTGTAATTTATAAAGGAAGCGCAAGTCACGGCAATGCCGGCCAGAGCGAGTCAAAACTGGACAGTTCCCCAGCGTCATCGCTGATGGCACCCTCTGAAGTCACTGTTTTCACTGAAAACTCGCTTCGTACGGCTTGCAAGTGACCTCTTCACCGTTTCGATGGCCGCCGCTGCAGCCGTCAAAAATTATATGGAGTTTATTGGTCAAATGAACAGAAAAAAAATTCACGAAAAGTATACACGCAATTTATAGAGGCGATTGTACTGAATATATAAAACTGAATTTATACGACGTACACCAAGTTTTTTTATTTTTGTGGGCTTGTGGCAAGGAGTGGCACAGCCCCTGATGGCTATGCCACTCCTCGAAGCCACTCGAGATTAAATCAGTCTCTAAAATATGCATCCAAGCATACTTGTTTGTGTTCTCACACAAAATTCTTATCACTTCAGTGGTAGAAAACGAGACGAAAAAAAAACAGCGCTCTTGAGAAGCGGCGCGCAGCACTCCGCAGCGTTAATCTGACATGAGTGCCAGACCCGCCGCGGTGGCTCAGTGGCTAAGGCGTTGTGCTGCTGAGCACGAGGTCGCGGGTTCGATTCCCGGCCGCGGTGGCCGCTTTTCTGATGGAGGCGAAAAGCAAAAACGCCCGTGTGTACGAGATTTCGGCGCACGTTAAAGATCCCCAGGTGGTCAAAATTAATCCGGAGCCCTCCACTACGGCGCGCCTCATCGCCTGCGTTGCGTCGGCGCGTTAAACCCCACAATCAATCATCAATCAATGACATGAGTGCCAGGCTATCTTGAAGGTGATAACGCGACACGGCGCAGTTCATTTGGCAAAATATCCCCACAGCACGTTGTCCAGATCCTACGCATGAAAGTGAAACCACAGTCAGATAGGAAGCACGTTTTTTATATAAATACAGCGCGAAGGAAAAACGAACCTTACCTGGCAGCACCTGTTGAAGTCTAAGGCCATTGAATCAGAACTAAAACCTGAATCTGACGAATGTGTGTAGTCATAGCCCGAGAGAGTGCCCCCGTAAACGAGTCTGCGTGCCTTACGAACAAACAGACCCTTTGGGTCTCGGCTTCGCCGCTAGCAGGCGTCTCTTTCCTGCGCTCGGCTGGCTGGCTGGCTGCCAGTGTATACTATACCCTAAGAACATAACACGGTGTCAGTCTTCGAGCGACAGCAGCTATGTCGTCATGACGTCGTTCACAATACCTCCGCCCGGATCGTTCACGTTTTCTGCGAACGATTGGCCATCATGGAAACTACTCCTCTGCTTCCACTCAGCATCAGGGCTTCAAAACCAGCCAGGGCAGCAGCAAGTCAACACTCTCATCTACCTGATGGGTTCACAAGCTGAAGACATCCAGCGCATGTTCAACCTTTCAGAAGCCAACCCCATCGAAAGGTATGAGCAATATTTCATACCTCGACATAATGTCATTTTCTATCAACAAGGACTAACTTGTTGAAAATCGGGAGGAACAATCTCTGGTCGCACAGCAAATTGTCTTTGACACCGTGTCATCAGCTGGAGGAGTTGTCGGTGGGCAGCTGACCAAGAGGATGCTTCAAATGGTGCGTGGGGCAATCGCGAGGTGGAAGGAAGAGCTGGAGAGGACGAGAAAAGCACGAGCCGACGCATTGAGGAATCAACAGGAAAGGAAACGTGCCACCGCCGCTTTGAAGGAGCTTGAGCTCAGAAACAGTGTTGGCTTAGGCCGAGCTACAGGTGTCCCTAGTCCAAACCAAAATAAATTCTTTAGAGCACTGAAATGCAGCACCGAGGCATTTTGTCTGAGCTGAGATTGTGGCAGTACAGTCTTGCCATTTCTTTCCATATTTTATTCCCTGCTAATTTTAACAACCACTTCATTGTGTTTACTTTTTGAATGAAATAAAAGTGACTCGTTACCACTGAAACTGAATTATTTCATTTCTTTATTTTTAACGCCCTTTTTGGTGAGCTGCAGCATCTGGCAACATGGTGTCACCCCATCTTGACCTAAAACAAAGGTTTGTGTCACTCAGGGAATTTAGCAAAATGACTCGGGGGGGAAAACCTGGAAAACTCAGGGAATTTGAAAATGCCTATGTGGTAGACACCCTGGTAGTAACCTGCACGAAAAGCAAACAGTGAAAGTTGAATAAAATGGTGCGGTCCTCCCAAACGCGGCAGCTTTGCATTTCGGTGTGCATTTTTGGACAAAAAGTAGCGCAAATCGTTTGGGTATGTTAGTGGCACGGCTGGGGGCAAACAAGGTGATTTGCTGGTGCGTCAACGCCGCTTGAAGAGCTCACAGCTCCTGACATGATTGGCACAGAGATAACTGGAGTGTGGAAAGGAGGTGTTCACATGGGCTCACCAACAGGGATACTACGGGGAAGCAGAAAGGGGGGATATGTGATACAGCAACTGCCAAACCTGTCCAGTGAAGTTCATCCACCCCTGTCGCAGCTCGCGCTCGTGAATCGTTCTTTTAGTGTGCTGAGGCATATGTGCATGTGCACTGATGTTCGCCACCAGAGCAGCGGTGCTGCTTTACACATCAGGGTACTGTGGGGCGCGAATTTTTGTTGGAAAGATCACGTGCTCGTCGCTTCCTCTGCTCATAAAATTCACTCTACGTAAGCGTGACCACTTCGCTTGAGTTATGGAAAGCCACTTTTAAAACTTGTCAAGCTTCTGAAAGGACATCTGTGGTAATGGCTGAACGAATGCCACGAGGAAGTAGATCACAAGATGTCATTGGTGGGTTTTGTAACCAGCCAATCAGGTTGTAAATAAAACAGGGAAAGGGGACACCAGTGCAGCCTTTCCAATAATTTTTCTTCTCAGCTTGTCCTTTGAAGCGACACTGAAGTGTGGGCCTCTCAAAATGTTGGCACGGCACGCCGACGCAGATTATAACTGGTCAACAAATTCCCATTCGTTTATTGATGCCCTGCTAGTAGTGGGGGTAGATTTAGTAGAAAAACTGGGGCACTCTCAGTGGCCTCTTTACAGTAAGGGTGCCTTTAAAACCGTTGCCTCTAGTCTTGCTTGCTCAGCTTACCTTCAGCAATGCGAGAGCGCAGATAGTGAATGCAGTAGCTTTAAGACCGAAACGTAAATGTTGTGCTTTGCAACTTTTTTCCTTCCAATGCCTTTCTGGAGATTTCTGAAGCTGGCACATTAAAAGCAAAAGCATTCTCGTTGCAAGTTGCTCTGTCTATGCCCCAATACACCTGGAGTTGTCAATAGTGAAAATTTCAGCTTTGTTTCCTTTTTGCTGGCAGATTTGGTCACTGTTTGTTGCTTTAATGACCTTCAGTTGGTTTGGTTGTTCTGTTGTATGCTTGAGGCTGCCGTGAAATTTTCCGTCAGAAAAATGTGCTAATTTTTAATTAGGTCTGTAGTGCTTGTGTTATTCCTGAAAGCTTTTTTTTTTTTTTTTGCATATATGCTATATTCCTGTCTGTCTTCTGCTCCTGTCTTGTAAGTGCAGCAATCACTTGAATGAAGGTCTCTACACCTGAAAAGCACCAAAGATAATTAGATGGTATTGCTTACTAGCAATCTGCTCCATGAATTCACCAAAAGTGGTGTTGTCTTTCTCTTCAAGGTCCCGCTGGCAGAGCTAAGGCGCGTGTATGGCGACCTGGTGGACGTGCAAGTGGACGTTTCCTTGGAAGCAGATGCTCCTGCTCCGACCTTTAACGACCTTTGCTCTTTCCTTTCTTTTCTGAAGGTAAACAGCATTCGTTTTCAAAAGGTTGCGGCAGCTTTCTATTAACAGGTGTGGAGCAGCTGCACCATCCTCGTTTATCCACGCCGTCTTGCGCTGCAGAGCCCGAATAGAGCCGCGAGATACGACCACCATGGTGCCCTGTGCCTGAAAACTTAGCTGGATCATTGTGTTTTAAGTTGCAATGTGGTTATGGTTTTGGTTTCATCAAGGATATATGAGAGGCTGTGGAAGTTGGCTTTTGCTTAACTGTAAGGCCGCAGGCACTACGTGCCTTTTCCGCCTTCACTTTGGGTTTGTGTTGCATTTACGCGTTTTTTGCTGGTGCCGGCCACTGTGCCACAATCAATTGAAAATGAACAAAAGGGAGTGAAATGTTTTTGTGTCACATCGCAGACAGGTAGAGAACAGAATAATGTTCGCATGAAAGGTTGTTGTTTATTGGAGGTGAACCTTAACTTAGTAAACTGTTTTTGACGAGCGTAGACGCAAGACAAACAGGGTCTTTAACGCTTTGCCCTCGCTTGTCAATTCGGTTTACCTTTTGTTATGAGGTAATCATTCCTTTTCACCTGTGAACTCGGGGTTTGCTTTTCTTATGTGGAGGATGGTCCGGCATTAACTGTTTTCTGACCCGCTCTCATTACGTAGTCTACCAGGCACGTTTGTTGACTCTCGCAACCCCGTGACGGGCGAAGACAACCCCTTCGACTCTGTGCGTGTGGTTTACCCTTTGAATGGTGATAACGCAAACACACCTGCTGCGGCGAGAGGTAGATAACTCCGCCCATTTTAAATTTCCAGATATAGTACAACAACTGAGTTCCTGGTTCGGGGTAGGTTCTAGTGCACGGTAGTTCACCTAATATAGTAGATAAAAAGAGTAAACTAAATTAATTGGCAGGGGGACTTTTGCCTGCTCCCAGGACTGCTCCCAAACCCATGTACCCTGTTCCACCCCTGTATAAAAAAAACTCAGCTGGAGGCTGGAAAGCTTTCTAGCCAAGGTTATTCGTCAAATGGGTGGATACGGAAGAACTACGCTAATGTATGCCTTCTGGCCATATTGAGGAGGGCATCACATTGTGAACAGATAGACCCCACAGCCAGCACATCGGAATGGGACCTGGGTTGAAAGTCGGTGTGGCGAAATGTATGATGTAGTAGTTACTGTGCAGTTTGGTGCTGCTGCAGCAAAAGGGCATTGTGCTAGTGGCAGAAATGGGCTGCTTGTGGCATGCCGTCGACTTGCTGTTCCCCCTCTCCCTTGTTACAGTGAACTATCGCTCTGCTCAGTTATCCCCGATCCCTACCTAAAATATATGTGCATTTACGTTGCCACGAGCCCATAGAAATAATGCTTGTAACGAAGTTTTTTTCTCCACCCCAATGCTTCTTTATAATGAGGGTTCAGTGTGTGTGTGTGCATGTACATTGGTATGCGTGCTGCCTTAGCCCAGTGCAGCCAGTTCAGCAGTGCCCCGAGTTTGTCACCTGCTCTCTCGTGATGGCACTGCACAACCAACTTGTTGCGTTTACTGCAGGCGGAAAAGATCCCTGAGTACCAGAAGATGCGGCGGCCCACTGATGCCGCACGGACTCGTCTGACTGCGTGCCTGCAAGACTTGCTCAAGGTGGGAGCTGCAGGCTCTGCAGTGTCGGATGTAGTGGCCACTCAAAGCAGCCAGGTTCTTGCAAAAAAGCAGTCTCAGAAAAAAAAAATGACTAGCGTTTTTTGTATTTTGCAACCACTGAGGTTAGATACAAAAAATTATGCCTGGCTAAAAATAGAAATGTTGCGCTAAAGCACATGAAAAATGTATTCTGCACCCCGAGCCCACATCCCAACCATGGCACCAACCATGGCACCAACCATAAGAAGTTTTAAGGGGGGATGTGGCTTTCCACATCCGAAAAATGACCAAAACATTTTTTTTTTTTTTTAGTGCCACACATTTGGCTTTATGTTTTGTATTCTGTATTCTTTAGGCCAGAAACTGGCACAAAGTGCTGTCAAAAAATAATTCTATCTGCTGAGCTGACACAATATTTGCACAAGTGTGCAAAAAAAAAAAACAGCTATTTTAGAAATGTTGTATCTGCGCAATGGCAGCACTGGGCATGAACATTTTGGTATCATTAGATTGGCCCAGCCGTCGTCTTCCGTTCTTCCATTTTCTCGTCGCCTCTTCCATCTTCGCTTATAGTATATCATCATTTTATGTTTTCGTGAAGTCTCCCATGAAGTCATGAGGGTGGGTATACAAACGAACTTCCAGTGCGTCATTAGGTTCTGCAGCCTTGCTTACCGTCAATCTTCCCCATAATACCCCATGTTTCACAAAAAGTAATGGGGTATGTTGACAACCAGGGCCACGTAAGACACCGTCGCTTTCGCCAGTCGGCCAGTGTCATGTAAGACAGCTCCAAAGCGGCAGGCTTCTGTGCAGCTAAAAAAAGCACAGTGCTCCCAGTACCAACAGCAGTGCGCATTGGTACTTCTGTTTATGTGTATTCTCGTAAGTTTCATTGTTTACCCCGCCATTCCTACTGCTGTAAAAGGAATATGCATTACATTTAAGCAAGCGCAATTAGCACCTTCAGCAAGCTTATAAGCCCTGCCTAATTTGCATTTGCTTTTGCTGGCCTCAGCCAATCACACAGCTGGGCATATGACATCATAGGTTCTGTTGCGGGAAATGAGCTAGTGGGTTGCATGGCCATTCCCCTTTTTCCTAATTATATAGCTTATTTGAACGAAGTGTGTGGTAAAAGTGGTGTCAGTATGATTCTAACGAAGCAGCGAATGAACCAAACTTGTGTGTTGTCTGTGTGGCCCCTTAAGGTGAAGAAGGGACTCCACAATTTTTTTTCCTAATCATGGTTTTGGGCAGAAAA
Source organism: Haemaphysalis longicornis (assembly GCF_048455015.1). Taxonomy (NCBI): domain Eukaryota; kingdom Metazoa; phylum Arthropoda; class Arachnida; order Ixodida; family Ixodidae; genus Haemaphysalis; species Haemaphysalis longicornis. The sequence continues at coordinate 302,205,659 of NW_027526203.1, forward strand.
CAAAATGTACATCTTAAAAAAAACTGATAAAAAAATACTTTGCTCAGCTTAAGAGGCTTTTCTGGAAGAATGGAAGAAAGAAACAATGTACACGCTGCTTGTAAATCCATAGAAGGTCGCTGTTTCAGGAAGATGCGGCAACTTGGTGTTACTCACAAGCTCCACCCGTGTTGCTTGAAATTCTCTGGACAGTGCATGAACTTGAGCTGTTTTCAGAATTGTATCCTTGGAGCATATCATTTGAAATGAGCTGTGATCGTTGTTCGCATTTTCTGGAAGTTAACACTTGACGAGATGAGGCCATATGTGCAAAAATGGCTTGGAGCATGAAATTTTTCTTATCTGTAACTAGCAATGTTTCTGTATATCTCAGTTCTTGGCACTCGTGACCAGTGATCCTGTCAGACTTGAAGATCAGGTAGGGGTAATGCAATTGTGGTAGCTGCTTTATCATACAGGAGTACAGTTTCCATTTGAAGCTTTAAAGGGGCCTTGAAAGGTGTTTTGAGCACACTAAATGAACTAGCGCAATCGTTAGATTGGGTCGTCAACGTCATCTGTGCCAAGTATTACTCTTTTACGCGCAGGGGAAAGCTCACACTTTTGTTGCAAAGTTTGTCACACCCTTCCCTTCGTGTTTTCGGACGCCGCCATCTTCACATGTCTACGTCATCGATTCCCAGATGTTCGTCATGAGCTAGACATCCTGCTATTGGGCGGCTTTTTCACGCAGTTCCGGCAAAGAGATGAGCCGTCTGCTCAGCGTAGGCTCGCCGGCTGACCTGCCAGTGGAGTGCTGGAGTGCTTGGACATTTTACGAGAAACGAAACAAGTGTAAACAAACACTTAACCGTTTGTATTGAATGCAACACGGCCATAACAAGCCCCGTGGCATTTCTTTCGTGCAATCGCAGAGAACGCCCTGAGCCGAATGCCCGGGTTCGACGCATACATTTTATTCAACTTCAAAACAATCCAGAGATGCGTTTCGAACGAACACAACGCCACAAAATGCGTTGCAAGTCTGAACCGCGAATGACAGACGATGGGTTACCTCCTCCTGCCCGTCATAAATTCGGCACTCACCTCGCGCTCGGTTTGTGGGGACAAACAGCAAGTCACTTAACTCTGGCGCACAAGCCGAGATGGCTTTTAGCCACGCACACTGCACATACCCCATGCAAGGTTGAGTCGTACGTCGCTCGAGAAAGATAATCCAGACAATGGGAAGCACTATCCACCCGCAGAAGCACAACGTCGCATTTTATCGCGAAAAAAAGGCATCCACAACACACACACCATCCACTCCTGTAATGCCAAACGCATCTCGCACTTCCCAATGGGAGTGAGTGGTACGCCTGCAGCGCCCACATGTCGCGAACCGGGAGCGAACCCCAGCAAACCGGGATCAGCGAACCCCGAGCTGAACCGGCATCACGCAACCGCAACTGACTTCTAAAGCGGTTTGTGCCTTGTTGCCAAGGCAACCGATGTTTGAGATTGTCAAAGAAATGGCGCTCGCTCCAGCGCTAGAAAGCTCAGAGCCGCGGCGGAGCATGTTTTGCCAACGTTGCCGCTCTCCACCACGCGTTGCCCCAAGCTGAACTGGTCACATGATAGAAGCGTTTTGTGCGCGGGTTCTGTATCGGTTTTAAAATGTCTTTTTCACATGCCGCCGGGAGGAATTACCACCGGCGCAAAATAAGACCCGGCACCAGCGGGGCCACATCTGATACGGCGCTTTTTGGATAAACAGTGCGCGGTGCATCAAAGCTGCACGAGCGCACGATCATCCCCGTGCGGCTGCGAGTTCGCCGCCGATAGCAACTGCAGCAAAATACACCGCGAAAGGGCAAGGCCAGGCCGCTGCACACATGCGGCCAGTTTTTTTCGTTCGCTTTTCCAGCCTTGAGCGGAGTGCGGGATTTATGGTGTCAACAAAGCTTGCCCGTAGCAGACGGCAGTATGAGGAGCGCTAGAGCGGAAGTACGTCACCACTGAGGAGCGCAGCATCATGGGAGGGAAGGCTCGCGCGCCGTCAACAGCGAAGAATAAGTTGAAAGGAGGAGGAAACACGGCGCAACGATAATAAGCGGTTTTTGATATACGATTTCTCAGCTAATACTCATCGCTTTAACAAAATTCTTGCGGGATGATATTGCTAATACATTGCTTTATTTGGTTACATGTACAGTTAAACCTCGTTATAACGAGACGGGCTATAACGAAATAATGGATATAACGAGCAAATCGTAATTCCCCTTGAGAGTCCCCATAGAAACCAATGTATTTAAAACCTCGTTTTAACGAGGTAAAATTTCCCAGTTACGGGATATAACGAACAAATTTCGTTGAGAAATCAAATTTTGAGTTAATTTTACAACAGTGCGCAACGCGGATTTGAGACAGTGGGTGACGCGGCAACTGTATTAGCAGTTCAAAACTCCCGCCACGCGCGCGAATCTGGCTGGCGCGCCATGCGGACGCTGCGCCCCGCGAAGCCCCCACCCTCCTCTCGCTGCGCACGGCATGCAGACAATGGGGCCCTTCGATTTACAGTGTCGGGCTCACCGCGGGCTCCCTGAGAAGCAGTCCGACGTTCCATTTTCCCACGTATCCCTAGGGCTTCGCGGAATTCGCGGACTATCCGCGGTGAGCCCGAGAACCTTAATGCACACGGCGCGCGCGGTTGCGCAACACCACCTAGACTCCTTCTCCCCCCCACCCCCCTCCTCCTCCCCTGTTCGTATCGCCGACGTCGCTGCGTAGTTGTGTGTGCGTGGGTTTCTGCAGTCTTCAGCCTTATCTTATATCGTACTGCCGGCGTGATTCCAACAACGCGAGTGCGACAGGCGGGGAGCGAAAGCGAAAGACTATCACGCTTGAACAGAAGACGGCAAAAGCCGTCGCATCGGGCGCGAAGGAAGGTAAGGTGCACTCCGTGGTAAGGTGGCAAGAGACTGACATGTGGACGAGTACGCTGTCTACCATCGTGAGCAACCGAGAGTCCATCGTCAGCGCTGTTGCACATGGCTTGAAAAGAAGCGCTAAGGACGGCGTCGGAGGCACTAGATGCGGTGGACGCGCTGCGTCGCTACTTCGGCGCGCACGAGGGCGGCGAAGATGGCGTGAACGTAGCGGCCGCAGCTGAGGGAGCCATCGCTCGCATTAGGAATTACGGACTTCTTCGTAGCCAAGTCTGTTTGAAATACGAGTTTTGAACTGCAATAAAGTAGGTTCGTGACTTTTCCTTTTTACCTCCGGAATGTGTTTATTTTACTGACTATCGCCGTGCAGCAAGATGCTATTTCGCCCGCGTTTTGTTTTAGGTAACTACAATGCACAATATTTGCAGTAAATGTCGGCTACGGCTATAACGAAATATTGGCTATAACGAGCAAACCGCGGCGCCCCTTCAATTTCGTTATAACGAGGTTTAACTGTACATCCATGCATCGGCGGAAGGTATTTCAGGACCCCTTAACACAGAGAAACGTCCTCCCTTTAATTGTTCGATACTATCACGTGGGTATCCACAAAGGCACAGCAACAGCTGCATCTGGGTGCATGAGCATTGTTCAACTAGTGCTTGTCTCACTTGAAGGGTTGTTAACAGAAACATTTTGTTTTTGAGCCCATGTCATGAAACCTGGCAGGCATTGAGTTCAGTATTCGAATGCTAGTGCATTCTAGACAAGCCGAGGAGTGTAATACAGGTTCAGGCATGCATGGTGCAATAGAGTGTCATGGATGTAGTATGTTCCTGGTTGCTGCATTTGCTGCAGGGCCTGGTGAAGTATGCTTTTTGTGGGTATGGTGCAGCAGCAAGTTACATGTTGAGAGGCTTTACGTAGAAATTCTTTCTCTGAATTTGCAAATGTAAATTGATTAACTGTACTTTTGACAGATGTTGGACCAGTCGTCAGGATCAAACATCACCATCAAGCTTGAGATCTGCAAAGTGAGTAACGACTGTTGCTGCACTTTGATTGATCAAGGCTAAGTGTACTTGATTTTTAAAGTAATATTCGTTCCGTTAAATCTTGCCATGAAGAAATTGCTGAAAAGAAAAAATTAACTTTTCTGTTTTAGGAAAGAGCAATTTTTTTTAACCCCTTAAGTGCTTTATTTTTTTTAGAATTTCCCGACCTAAAGTGCCTATTTTTTTTATTGCTGATTTCGAATCTGATTGTACTAAAAAGTAGCTAGTCGATGTTGAAAAAATATTTGTACCCCACAGTTACTCAAATCAACACAATAATCTTATTTCTGAAGAATACATAGGAAACCAGCGACCTGCTGCAAACAAAATTAAAAACTTTATAAATAGAACAGTTGCAGATGCCACATCTTTCTTCACTTGTGTAGGCTAAGCACCTTTGCAATAGCAGGAGTGCAAGGAATACCCACATCTCCTCCTTTGTCACTGGTACCCATTTTTTGAGGAGGGAGTGATCACTGGGAGGAAAGCATTTCAACTTTTCAGGCCGCTTTGCGATTGGTTTCGTCTACCACGAATGATATAAGTTCATCGTCCAGAAACTGCTGAATATATTTCATAATGTCACCCGGCGATGACGATATGAAAGTCTTGCCTGTAATGGCCAAGAATGGAAAGCGATGAGGCTTCACAGGAGGATTGTCCACATAAAGCAGGATCCACTCGCGAGCACTCGCGATGTTCGCTTCCCCGCTGTCTTCGTCATCACCGGAGGAGCTTCTCAATACACCGTCATCGCTGTCTTCACTTCCAGAGACAAGATAAACATCTGTATCCGAATCAGCATCACTTGAAGAAGATGACGAAAATGAAAAGCTTCTTTTTCTAGTTGACGGGCCAGCTATGCATGGGTCGGCTCCACCGCACGCCATCTTTTCATAAAAAAAGTGCGCCTTGCCGCAGGAGAAAACTTATTCGTCGAGTAAATGCTGCCATCTAGTGGATGGCACGCAATCTAAGCCGTAGACGAGCGCTTCTCGTCCCGAACAGTATAGGGCAGTACCTATTCCGCTAAGACGAGCTCTGCTCGTCCAAAGCAGTTTGGTGACAGTTTCGGCAGGACGAGCTCTGCTCGTCCAAAGCACTTAAGGGGTTAATTTGTCTTTACAAAAGCTAAAACCTAGATGGGTGTGAATGTGAAATTTTCATTTCAAAGGAAATACATTTAATTAAGAAGGGGTATTGAATCTAATCAAAAACACTAAAATTGAGTTTCAAAGCAAACCTGTGTGGTGGGTGAAATCATCAAAGTACAGATACCGACCACAGAATAGAGCTTTGCTAAAATGCTTCATCAAGAGAAACGAAAAATGAGGTGTCTTGTTCACAATGCATGTGGCAAGGCAATAACTGTGCTTATATGTACAGTGGAAAACGTGATGCATGCGCCATGTGTGTAACCAGGGTAACCTGTGTAAACAGCTCTGGATAACTGGTGCGTAGTCTCGATTTTAGGGGTTCTCCTAATTAATTGTGTCTGAGTTTTGAATCTGTGTGGTGGGTAAATTCAGTACTTAAAATCTAGCGCTAGTTTTAATGGATTTGTCAGGGCTCTAGCAGTTTGAAGTCGAATGTAGTGGGTTTAGTTTACCTGTACAAACCTGAATTGTTATTCTAATAGCCATCCATGTTCCAAAAATTCAATGGCCTGCATGACCGGTGTTCACGAAAGCTCCTTTATCCCAAGGTCTTCGGCTAGGAAAAGCTTTGCTTTGCGACATCAATGGCACAGTACTAGAGCCTGATGAACGTCCCACCATGTGCTGGCATTATTTCTGACAGGTACCACTGCTACTGTTGCACGTTTCACAAGCTGTGTGCAGCCAGCCCGTGCATTGCTGCACACAGCTCGCGAGAGGAGTTGTAGGCAGGAAGCTGTTCATTTGTGAAGGAATCCTTGCTGAGTATTCAAAGTGATGTGTGCCTGCAACAGTGCAGTGCAATACTTTGGTCAAGGCGGGATTAATCAGTGTACAAATTCACAC